>NC_142841.1:10303030-10606060 GCF_061612785.1 Hesperophylax consimilis | reverse complement strand
GACAGCAAAGTGCCCATAACATTTTTTACTCCAAATGTGCTAAGGAATAGCTGGTTAAAGTTTGTCGGGTACGTGCCGATACAACCTGTATGTATTGTTTCTGAAAACTAGCACTAATGCGATGGACTATGTCATTATCTCACTTTCTTTAGGTTCCGTGATAACTCACACATTGACAATTCAATACGCCTTTAAAAGGTGATATAAAATCAAAAGCGATGAAAAAACTAACATATAAATCTAACTTACTTAACCTATTTTACCTGGTTTTTGTTTCATCACTTTTCATGTCTTTATACCTATTTTTAAAGGTGTGTTAAATTGTCATTTTGATGAAATTTCCAGTCACCCCTATAGATATGTACAATTGATATTTTGTAATGTTTCTCCACCAATTTAATATTATTGCAATGTTTCTCACACCACCACATTTTTTAGTGTTATTATTTATCAGCTCTATTCCACTATTTCCTCTTTATTATTTGCTCTCCACATTATTTATGATACATCTGGTGGAAGGTTCAAGAAGTCGCTATCGCCTGGGGCAAATTCACCATGTTTACAGTCCGTAAGCCACTCTGTAAGTTGACTTATGTGCCTGGCAGACGTGACAGTAAATTATACTGTCAGCTGTTTGTAGGCAAACAGCAAATACTAAGGTAAGGATAACGTAACAGTGGAAGAATTTGATAGATCGTATTATAAAGGACCTACTCGCAATATTTAAAAATTACAAACATTTGCGGTTATTACTGGAAGGTATTGACAACACATTTTAAAATGTTAAAAAACATCAATAATTTTGTATTTTTTTACTGACGAAAGATTTTTTTTTAAATTATGTTAGATGATAGGTAGGTCAAGTCTATATATTTATGTAGTTTATTAATATACCCACAAACTTGGTTGGTGTATGGTTTTTTACCTAAGCAATAAATCAAAAAGTTTTTTTTTACATTTTGTAAATAATTAACTCTAAATAAAGTTCATACTCCTATATTATTACATCGCATTGCCGAAAATAATACTCTTTTTGTCGTATCATACAAAATAATAACTTGGATGTTGTTTTGGATACTTTTAATGTTTTTCAATATGGGTAGGTACTACCTTTTTAAGCTGTCGTACCCTTAAATTAAATATACCATTCCTAAGAGAAAGTTCAGCTATATTCAATTTTCCAATTATGTCCTAAATCATGTATCTAAATTTCGCTAATAAACAATTAGATAATGTTAATTAAGTGTTAATCTCAAGTGCTATACTGTATATTAACTCCATAAATAGAAAGATCACTGTAGAAATGTATTATAAGTTTGTACAGCGCCCTTGAGGTGATTTTGCACAAAAACAGCGCTATACAAGTCATCCAATTATTATTATTTATTATTATTACTCAATTTAATATAATCAAAGAATAAGTTAATAATTATTACTAATAAATTTAAAGGAAACATGAAACAGAACATAGAAAAATAAAAAAAGAGATCTACAGTGGTGACGTAAAATAATTAGGTCACGATGGCCGAGTGGTTAGAGACATTGTCACTATTAGACGGAGATCCTGGATTCGATTCCCAGTTGAGACCGTTACCTTTCAATTTTTCTAAGTCTGGAACTTACAGAGAAAGGATGAAAGTAGACTGAATGCCATTGAAATGAGATCCGTGAGGCGTATATGTGGTAAAACCATGCATGATCGTATGTGAAATGTGGAGATCCGCAAAGAGTGCAAGGCTGATTTAAGCGTAATGAGTAAGATTAAGAAAGTGACGCTCAGAGTGTTTGGGCATGTAGAGCGAATGAGCGGAGAAAGGAGTGTAAGGAGAATTTATTATGCAAATGCGAATGGTAGCAGAAGTCGGGAACGCCCGAGGAAGACATGGCACGATCAAGTGAATTATATACTTGAGTCGGGTTGTGTCAAGAGTCAGAATAATAGAAGAAAATGTATGAGAGGATGTATGAATGTGAATGAGGCAAGAAGTGTGTGCCAAAACCGAGTTGTTTGGCGTTTCGTCCTCTCTGCCCAACCCTTCAGGGAAACGGCGTGATGGTTAGTTAGTTAAGTCTATTTCATTTAGATATGTTAATATTACCATTTTCTTGAATGACCTATATAGATTTTATAAAAACAAAAATTATAGCTTAATTAAATCAGTTAGGCAACAGATAAATAAAAGTTCTTCGTCCACTTCTTAGAGTTCTTGGGGAAGAATTAACACTTATGGTGTTTGTCATTCAACCACTTGAGCCTAAAAGCAGTAGATACGTGAGAACAAACGTAGATAAAAGCGAAGAGTCGGGTTTTAACAAAAAAATCAATACATGACTACCGACTTAAATAATGTGAATATTTTCAAGAGGACGACAGTAAATATGAAAACACTTATTGCAACGGACAAACTGTCGCCGGATTGAGGGGATTTCTTTGAAAATTTGAGAAGATAATGGTTTATTGTAGATCACGTAGAAAGTAAAAAACTATAATAATCATTAATAGGACGATAGCTACCACTTATTTATTACGTAATGGTATTATAGATATTATTTTGTTGTCTACGTAAATACGTCGGTAAGTAAGTGTTTCAATTTATGGTCAAACATTCAAAAGGAACAGTGTGTTTTTCATAAAAAACTTAATTTTATGGCAAAATACCAAAGCAAAATAATGTTTGTTTTTAAATCAAAGGGTAAAGTAGATACTATCTAGAACGGCTGTGGGCTATTTTATTAACTTGCATTTTGTAAAATAATAATCTTACCCAAGCTACCTTTTGGTAATTTAAACGCTTTCAAATCATTTTTATTTTAAATTTCTAATAATAATTACATCAACTTGCAAAAAAGAACCAAAGTGGAATCTAAAATCACGAAAAATCTAATTTTTTAATGGCCTATATTATATCATTTCAAAAATAAATAAGTAAGATAGCTCGTATATCACATCCGTACTACATATTTGCAGAACCTTTAATTTGATTTAAAAAAAAACATTCTATGGTTTTTTTGCTCAAAAGTCCAAAATTATGTTTGGTAGGAAAAAGGCAGCGTTGCCTTTACTTTTAGTAATAGACAAAATATGGTATAGCTACGACCGTTTAAAAGGTTTTAAATGGCAACACCAAGATGTCTCATATAAAAATGAATGGATGTTTAAAAAAGTACAATGGTCCGATTGCATGTTTTTACTTAAACTAAACGATGTTCAGATATTAATGGTACTTTTCAAAAGTAGATGATTCTACAACATATTCGGATGAAAATTTATTTTACTATTCAACATTTTGCTTAGAAGAAGATTAGGTACACATAAACGTGATTTATTTATCAAAATTTTTGAAATGCATATTATCATAAACAAAAATAAAACATAATCTATTTCACAGATCAAAATTGTGAATATTTTAAAAGCGTATAAATCGAATTTTGTTGTTTTCACTATAGGTACCCATGTAAAATGAACTGTCAAACTTAAATGTGATATGTTTGACTTGATGTAAACAGCCATAGTGAAAACAAAGTGAGAAAGAGGCACATGGATGGTTTTGACATGCAGATCGGATTAACGCAGAAAGGCGTATCATGTGACGCAGAATCATGTGATGGCTATCATCAGAGCAATCTATAATTTGTAAGTTGTAGTTCGTAATAACCACTAGTACCATGCACGTAGATCGAGTGAATCAATTATTAGTTACTTGAGTTGGGCCATGTAGAGAGTCGGCAAAATGGAAGATATATTCTACTGACGCCATGAGGTTACAATACATCTAGATTTGTTATTGTCTAACAAAATTAAGATAAAATATAGCAAGTAAAAAACAAACTTGTTTCCAGTAAAATATTAATTGAAACGTTGTTTAAGAGGAAGCTACAAGCCGAAAATGTGTATATTCTCGGTATACCTTATATTGAAGGTAATGGGCATTAAAATCGCTTGACAAACGGAGTCTAGAAACGTTCGATTTCAAGCACAAAACTAGTTTGTATTTATTTTGTAAATAATTTTATAAGAAAACAAAAAATTTTATCAAGTGAAACAGTCACAGGTAATTTTAGTTATTATAGTGTATTTTTTTAAATTGTTTCCTTTACGCGTTCATACATTTCTATTGAAAAAAAATTTTTTTAGTAGTTTTACATTTATATTTTTTAGTGAGTATTTTTTTAAATTTATTTGTATTCTACTCAAGCGAAACGATAGGAAAACCTTCAATATATCTAAAGCATTTTTTTGGTATTCATAATGTAAACCAATTCGTTAAGATTAATCAAAATAGTGATTTAACACTAAGCTTCGCCTTAAGTATGACACAGGAAGTTTTTGTAGTAGCGTCAAATACTACCTCAAGGCCGATTAGAGTTAAAAATCTGGGCGCCTGAGGGATTTTGAGGTGTCAAGTGATAAAGTCAGTGCTGCACCATAATAGAGAAACGATAGTTTTACTGCTGAATAGACTATTTTATATGGTGAAGTTTATTTGGTGACAGCACCGCTAGTCGACCTTGCATATCTTATTGTGACCGAAAATATAAAATATTTTACATACACATGAAATTTACAAAAAAACACCTTTGCATTTACTAGTGTTCGCCGAGTAATTAACACTTTCTCATCTCACACGAGGGCATTAATTTCGAACTTTTTAAGGCAATTTACTTTAGGTAGCACAAGACCATACACGACGCGTGACAATTTTGCACCACGAAATCGAAAGCACTACAAATGACGTACTTTTTGATAACGCTTTGAGATTTCTACAGCGCATCCAAATTATACATTGTAAAGTCATCGCGATATTAATTTATAAAAACGCATTATGTAATGCCAAAACAGAGTTGATTGTCATCTATCTTTTTTGCCTACCCTTGTATGAAATATAGGCGTGATAGTTAGCTAGTTAGTTAGATAGACTTCCAGCAGGTGGCGAAAATTAAATACATAACCCTTAATTGGTACGAGCGTGATCATGTAGAGTTTAGCGGAGTATTAACCAACGCGCATGTGTGTGTTAAAAGTAACGCGATCCAGCGGTAAAATAACCAACACCTTTAATCTTGAATCAGTTGTGGCGATTTATCTCACCGTTGAGCCGCGGCCGCGCCAATTTTTACCCCTGCCGAGAAATGGATGGCAAGCGATTCCGGCACCATTTATACAAGATAAAGCATCTAGCGGGCAGCTTAATTTATTTGTCTGTATTTTTGAAAATATTTATTAGACCTGTACTGGACAGGTGAATCGCCCTCCGTACTCAACACCACAATCCTCGAAATAGTAACATGCCAACCCATCAAATTTAACCGTCCATTAATAGTAACCAATCTCAAGTTCAGACCAAATGATTAGACCTTTTAAAAAAAAAAATTAGATGGCATTTGTAGTTACTTGCTCGGTCGGGACAGGTTTGTATGGCTCGCGGAGAACTAACGTGGGCGGTATTATTAATTTATTTTTCAGCTTGAATTATCGACGGTATCCATTTAAAAGATGATTTTATCCTTTCGCTGGGATATAAATTAAGAGGAGAAAATGCGACGTTAAATGCTGGACAAGCTCGAAGGTAGTCAAATGTTTGGCTAAAGACCATTTTTTATACTAAATAATTCTACAGTATTATTAACATAAATAATTATAAAAGATTAGGAGCTGTTACTAACATTATTTATTTCATAAGTGCTTTGGAGATTTGTTCAAAATCGTTATCCTTCAGCAATGAAATTAAGAATAATAATGAACGGTACACGATAGTAATAATACGTTTTATATTATCTTCCTCTCTGTAACAAATAGAAAAATGGTATCCTTATTGTGGATATTCCGTCATGAGGATTTCATTTACCTATTATAAAAATTTAGTAGCATCGATAATATGAAGTAAATATAAAAATATTTAGAAGTGTTTTGTGAAATAATTATTAAAATATTACATGGTGTTTTTTTTGGTCAGTTGAGTGATATCAGTTTCAGTTCTCTTTTCTGATCTTTCTCTGTTTTCTATCTAGCCTTTTATTTGAGACATAATGTTAGAATATTGTTGTTAGTTTTATATGAGAGTGGGATTTGTCAAGTGACGATGTCGAACAAGAGTTGACTTTTAAATAAATAGGACTAAAAAACAAATTTATCTAATTGATTTCCAGTCAAAAACGCTTAGTGGACCAACTTTTATATCAGGCGTAGAGTTTTTAAGATTCTCGACTGTGAATAATGAATTCTGTGTGCAGAACTTGCAGTATTTGCTCTGGTATCATGAAATCTTGCACAATATTTTAATTCTGAAATTATTTGTTTTCGACCTAAGCCATGAGCTTCTTGAGTAAAACATTTGACTACCAAAAAAATAAAATTCCCAATATCGCTTATACCTACCAGATGTTTAGTTCAAAAGTGTGATAAATTGAATATTCTCAATTTATTATTTACAGTGTAATTTATCACCTACTACAGCGAAAGTCATATAACATGTTAAAAAAATGGACATGAATGATGATATAAATGATTTTATTTAATTGGAAATGATGAGGTCGTGGTACTTAGTGTTATTTTAGAATTTTTTTTATAAATTATTAACATACCTAGTCCAAGCATCCAATAAATAGTTAACTGATTTATTTATAAATGCATAAAAAACATTAAAACGGACGTAAATATTTTTAAAAATGTAGAATAAAAATCAAAGAGGCGTAGGTTTGACTTTTAAATGCGGCAATCAATTATTACGAGTGCACACAACTTATTTATATTTACATTGAGTCAGGCCCGAAGGCCAGCACGCCTGATACGGCACGGGGTATTAATCCGGGGATGAAAGAACTCTTCGCGTGGTTTTGTTACGTTGGTCGCTGGGGAAATTGTCAGTTTTTTAAGTAGTGAGTCTATGCATATGTTCACAATGTTCAGATGTGACTAGTTTTTTATTGTTGCAAAGTTACTGTGGAATTCTCACTACTCGTGTGTACCGAAGCGTCCATACATAGATTCACGCAAGTAATATAAACATCAGTGAAAACCTCTGATTGGCTTAATAATAACTAAAACTGTCAGATTTCCAAATAGAAAGATTATGTTTACACTGTGGTGTAATTTTTGTTTTTTTCCACTAATAGCTCCATACAGTGACGCCATTTAGTCCAGTTTGAATTAAATTCTATAATTAACACTGGGTAACAGTACAATTTTACTGTACGAATGAAAACTCATTTGCAACATATATGGTTGTGAATTTTACCCAACATAAATTTGTCATTTTACTTATGTATTTATTTTTATATAAATGGCAAGCTTATTATTTTACCTTGTTGACTAGTTTATCCACTTTGACCACAATCACTTGGATTTTATTTTTTTCCCATTGCAATAACAATTTACTGGACAGAAACAATTCAAATAATATATACCTGCAATAAAAATCACATTAAATATAAAACTACTGCTCACTCTGTCATAACTACAATAGAACTACAGATCAATACAGCAGTATAGAATTTTATTACATTTACAATATAAGAGCATTCTGGCAAACTTGATATTAATACTCTACATTTCCGTAATCCAAATTTAAATCACAAGTTATAAATCTTTATTGTACGCCCTCCTTTACAGCGCCGCGAGCAATGATAGATGGTCTTTGCGTGCGAGTATTATTCCTCCGAACTAACGTGTTAATTAACCTTGTTTTAAAAATGAGTAAATCAATGTAGTTACTTTTTCAAGCGGCTCGGGGGGAGATAAGGTTAATGTGAAAGGTGTACTTTTAAACGCGTTTATTTATCATACAATGGGACGGAACGTCTTATCCTTGTGCATAATGTTGGAATTAATGGAATTCATTGCAGTTTTGGTAACACTTTTCAGACAAGATTGCAAAATTGTTCTCAAAGTTTGTTGAAAATATTAAAAAAAATATATATATTTAAAAGTTTTTAAAAATGTTTTCAAAGTTAAATTGCTATATTTGATGGGTGTTTTTAAAAGGAGTCGATAAAGAATCTCGTATAATATAATTTGAAGAAACACAATTTTTTTTGTAATTTATCGATTTTTTAAAGATGAAGAATTTTTTTTATTTTGAGGGTCTTTTTTAAGGAAAAGATGGAGAGTAAGTTATTGGAAGGTAAAAAGTAAAAGAAGGGTTGGGTAGGAATCTAGGGATCATCGTTTCCAGGAGTGGGGGATATGTGAATATATCCCTCCCACTGCGGCGCAAGGCGATGGTTAGAGAGACCAGTTTGGAGAGGTCAAAGGGTCTCCCCATACCAGCCTCTCCCGATCTGCCACGCCCCGCAGCTGTTGGGCACGGCATTTTCTGAACGCACCTCGCTCGATGAACCTCTGCACCCCTGCTAAGACACCAAACGTACCTAACCACCCGTTGCCGACGTACACAAACCCGCCTCCCAAATTGAAAGTTATAACCCAAACGCTACGTTTAGGTACATTTCTAAAGATGATTTTTTTTTCACAATCGTGTACTGACGACAATGATTTATCCTAATTTTTATCTATTTTTATTAGTTTATCCTGTAAAAAACAATAAAAATAATAATAACGAGACGTCTTTTTAAAGTAATAAAAAAAATTTAATTCAATTTTAGATAGATATCTGTGTATAGTTTTCATAATCAAAAAACAACAAACTAATATTGCATCAATATTTTTGTAACGATTTATGAACTTATTTGAGTAAAACGTGTTAGTTTATTGTGTCTATCATTCACCCACCTTCATATTGTCGGCTCTGTGCATTAACAACCTGACGGCGTATACAATAAATAAAGGCTAACTATTAATTACGCACCTTTTAACGTTTGACAGGTAAAATATTGCCTATAATAAATCAGCTTTAATTTAAAGTATTAATTATTTTGAATAATATTAACGCGCCAATACAAAGGTTTTTTTACGATCGCCAGTCAGGAAAATGAATGGGTTTCGTACCTCCTCTTAATGGACGGTGTAACCTCCTCGGGTTATATTCCATACGGTGAAGTTAATGGGTATATTACCTTTTCCTTATAAAGGCTTTATGTGGTGACTTGTGACTTGTGGCTTTATGCATGGGCATTGACTCATGTTAGTTGTTACGTAAAATACACATCATGTTACGTATTCTCGTTTACTCTATTTGTATTTTTCTGTTGCACTAAAATTGTTTAAAAATAACAAAACTAGGTCAACGAAAATAGTTAAGGTTTCTAACCAACTAACTAACCAACACGACGTTTCCCCGCAGGGGTGGGCAGAGAGAACGGACCGCCAAACAAGTCGGTCTTGGCACACGTTCCTTGTCTTATTCATATACATACATCGTCTCATATATATTCTTCTATTATTCTGACTCTTGACATGGCCCGACACAAGTATCTGATTCACTTGGTCGTGCCATATCTTCATCGGGCGTCCCCGACTTCTGCTACCATTCACATTTGCATCATACATTCTCCTTACACTACTTTATCTGTTCATTCGATCTACATGCCCAAACCATCGAAGCGACACTTTCTTGATCTTACTCATTATGCTTACATGAGCCCTGCACTCTTTGCGGATCTCCACATTTCGCACACGATTATACATGGTTTTACCACATATGCGCCTCAGGGATCTCATTTCTACAGCATTCAGTCTACTAATTTAATTTTGAGGTGTCTTTGATTATCCTTACTACCTATACATAAAATACTTATTAAAAATGTCGTAAATATTTACCAACCATTCAATCATATTTTAACTTTTATACAACTGCTTAGCAACCAATCATGAAGGTTAAGATTTATTAGTAAACCTCAAATTGTTTATTAGTAGCAACCAAAGATATTAGAAGAACGAGATGTGCTATGCGCAGTTCGTACTGAGTGGAATTGTTTTGCCGAGTGTCGCCGGTTTTGTTCACCAATACTACTGCACACCTCCGCTTGCGCTAAGGTATCCGCACTAATACATAGAACAGATTTCTGTGCCTACACGTCCCGATACCGTTCAAAGTACCCTAATTAGGTAGTACTCCGGCTACGGTCCGGCGGCCAACATAGCATATCTCGTTCTTCTAATATCTTTGGTAGCAACTAAACTTCCATTAAATGCAATTTCAGTACTAATGGAGAATAAAATGGTAAATGTAAAATCAATGTCCAGATTTTTTACTAGCGCCCTCTGCGTGCCAGGTCTAGAACTTTTTAATAAAAGTGTGTTTATCTGAAGTGACCTGCAAGGTAACTATGTTTTTCTGTATCTGTTTGTAAAAAAATGTACAGCGCTCATGAGGTGATTTAAAAAAAAACGGTGCTATATAAGATAATTATCCAATTATTATTATTATTATGAAAATTTTTAATACGTTTATATGTAAGAAGATTAGCATATAAGTTATTGATGTTGCTTAAAAAATTAATTTTTAATTAATTTATTTCTTATAAATTTATTTTGAAAAATGATAATGAAAATAATATAAATTCGTAAGAGTTAACAATATACTTGTAAAAAAATATATAAACAAGTTATATTGAGTAAGATAATCTGCCACTATCCTCCATATCAAGGCAAAGCTTTATGCTAAATCACTATTTTGATTAATCTTTATAACGAATTGGTGTACATTATGAATACCAAAAAATAAGCTTTAGATTAATTGAAGTTTTCCTATCTTTTCGCTTGTGTAGAATACAAATAAAAAATAAATTTCTCAATAATTTTTCGTTTTTTTCTAAAATTAGAATATTTAAAATAACCACTATCGATAGGACATATATATGTTCCTAAGGGATGTCAAGTTTAAAATTTACAACCGGTAGCAATTTTCATTGAATTCTTTCTACAATTTGAATTTGAATTTTGTGGAAGGGTAGTATTACCAAACTAAATCATTATAAAGTTATTTCATAATGATTTTTGTGTATGTAGTCACCGACTTAGGTTTTTTTATTTTTTTTTTTATAAATTTAATTTAGATTAAATTTGATAATATTATTATTAAGTTCTGCAAGTGTTTTAGTTTTTTATTATTGTGACAGCTGTTTCGGCTTACAAGGCCATTTTCAAACTGGCCTTGTAAGCCGAAACAGCTCTAAATTAAATTTATAAAAAAATTAAATGGAGTTCTACGAATTAAACACAAAAACAATAAACCGACTTAGGTAATACTAAAGACTCCACTTTTCGAATGTCACGTATATACTCCCCTAACATACTTCCTTTTACACTTAAAACTTAATGAATATTTTTTAAGGTTTTTAAAAAGTACATATTATCTTATATGATAATCTCTATACATTGACAGACTTTAAAGACAGTTATATTGAGTTCTCTAGATAGAAAAAAATCGCCAAATAAGTTAGGATTATTAAAACAAAAATCTGCTTCTGTTATTTAACATGTCATGTTACGTATTTAATAGCTTATGCCTATTAATAATATAGTTTTAAATATTAGCGAGCGCTCATCTAACATTCGTAATTACATAATATCTTAACCATACTTAGTAATCTTCTTCTTCTTTTCGAACGCTTGCTACGGAGCCCCAAAGGGCTGATACCAATTCAATCCTATTAGAACCAAAATTAAATTATATCAGTGTTTAAAGCAGTAAATAATGGTTGTTGAACAGTGAACACATTTTTTATTTCATCCCTTATTACACTAATGTATTGTTTTACAAATTATCTGTGCCTGCAACGGTAAAATAATACAAAGATATTTAAAATAAATGTCAAAATTCATGCATTCTTTTAAATATTCCTATATGCAGTAGAAATTAAGATCAGCAGAGTTGACCCAAAATGTATTGACGGAACACCCCTCACTTTTATGTTTCTTTACTAAAACCTGTCTTATCTCAGCAAATATTTATTCTTTCCACTTGGTCACATTTGATTCAGCTCGAATGAAAACATCGTTAACGATGACTCACTCTATCTAGTATGTAAACATGTATTTTTAAAACTTCCTTCCCTTCCTCATCTCCCTAGATGCGTGTTTCTCCACTTGTTTGATCGTAGTCTGCAGATCCTCAATTGTACTGCAAAAACGAATGTTTGACCAAAGTTTATAAATGCACGAATTTTTTTCATTTCTTTTCTGCATATTTATTATTTTTAACCTGTTCTATATTGCGCCTTTCTTAAGGAGTGGTGAAAGATATAAATAAACAAACGACGGCTTTCAAATTAAAATTATATTATTTTTTTTTAAATAAAGTAGCATACACGCCACACGTCATGAGAAAACGCCCAACAAAGAACTAGAAAGCAAATATAAAGTGTGAGTTTATTATTTGTTCGAGATAATATGGACCAAATATATATTTTTTTATCAGTAGTAGCTGTAAGCATTAATGTAACTAACGAATCCTCACTGTAAAGTGTATAAAGGGTTAAAAAAAATCAACCCTTTAAAAAAAAAAAAAAACTTAAAATTTTTTAAATTTGTTTGGTTTGTTTGTTTGTTTGGTTTGTTTAGGATTGCACATTCTTTCCCAGGGGACGGAGTCTATAGCGGTACCGACCTTGCGTATAAATGCCTATACATCCGCGTGTGTGTACGTGATTTCCATCAAATTAAAGTAAATGGGTTAATTTCCGCGTCCAAAATTTGCATTCATTCACTATGGAAAACGAAAGTTAAATTCAAACAAATTTATTCAAAAATACACTTGAAAGACTGAAGACTCGAAAATAATCTTATATCACAAAAACGATTCCAAAAAAGATCCAGATTGTAGATTCACCAGCTTCCCACTTGTACCATTATTTTCCGGATACCATGTATAAAAAAACCTTTTTTACCCCTCACCACCCATAAATAATAAATGGGGTAGCGATTTATTAACAATAGCAACGCGATGGCAACATAATACAAAGAGCGTATTAGTTTTCCATTACAAAGAAGTGTAGTTAGCCATTGCATTAATTTAACATTACAGTGAAGTTTTGTGTAGCGCGGTTTGCACCAAGCGGCGCGGAAAGGGTTCTTTAACAGGCCACAGGGTGTTTACTAGTTAACTTTATGGAGTGATTTAATTTCGTCTTCGTAGAATTTTATATGAATCAATAATGAATCAAAAGGAGTATTTTCACTTTCTCGACTTTTTCGTAGGTAATGGGTTCCATTCAGAATACAATATTACCACTTTTCTCATAAATTACAAATTAGTCATCAATTATCAATAAGGGATAGTACATAATTGTAGATTTGAAGAGATATATAAATATATTTGAAGAGATATCGATTTGAAGAGATATAATGGGTTTAAAGTACAGCGAATGTTTAACCCTTAAGGCGAATGTGTTCGCTTTTGGGAAAAACTCATGTGGTCTCACAGAGATTTCCTCAGTAACTTCCTTACTGTTGTGGCGAGAAATGTAATATAAACAGTGTTAGAAAGAAAAAAATGCCATGATTTATATTCAATCTAAAAATTAACCACACAAGAATTAACATGTGCACCCTTATGAAACAAAAGTTACCGAGCGCAATTTGAAAAAAACTTACGAGACTATGTGAATTTTTTTATTAAATATTTTATATGATACAATAAAAAAGTGAGGTAAGTAACGTTAATAATAATACATTTGTCTAATAATATAAGTGTGATTTTTCATATTTTTTCGTTATCAGTAACTCAAGTTACGAAAAAAGTAAGGTGAATCATTTTATTTTTTATGTTTGCAGTCATAATTCTAATAGTTGAAAAAATATATGTTTATTTCTAGTAACAAAATATGAGAGCGTATTTTATCACCTTTCTAAACCCGTTTTTTAGTTTTCGGTTATGTTAAAAAATATTCTATTTATTTGGATTTTTTGCAAAGCGGAAATATTACGACCGCTTTACAAAATTTGGCTGCGGCCTGAGGTTTTAAGTTTTAAATCTTGTTACACACGACTCTGTAAATCTTTAAAACCCTACTTTTCGTATGCTCAATTCGTTGTTTCATCTGCAACCAGATCTGTGATCCATTTTCCAAAAACGGTTCACTGACTAGATATCTACGTTGTTTGTATATGATTTAAATTTAAATGATCGATTTTATTCACAAACCATCAAGGTGTCAAAAAAGATGCATTGAAAGCGGCTGAAAGACCAAAATTTAGAATCGAATCGTTGCTTGAAATGATTTTGGCTACCACTAACCAGGTACTTTGCTACATTGCTCTTCCCAATCTTGTCGACGCTGTCTACACCATCACAACATATCTCATTTGGGTATGTCATAGTCTCACCGGTTCTTGCTGGTTATGAGCAGTTAGGACTTTTATGCGGTACTCACATAAGAAGACAAATTTTGGTAGCATCATTTTGGTGGAATTTCATCAAAAGTGTGATATTCAAAGGCAGAAAATAACTTCAAAACATTGATTGCGTGAGTAAATGAGCAGTTATTTTTAAAAACATCTCTTTTTCACTGTCGTATAAAATGTGAACGCTGAGAGGTATGGATGCTAGGTTTATTAAGTTTTATTGAAAATATGGATTTGCCGTTGTAAGGAACAATTACAACTTATTTACAGAGCGTAACGAGGTTGTTTCAACTCGACCGTTTGGAATTTCATGGTCTGTAATTTTTTTGTGTGTTTTCGGTTCAAGATGGTGACCGTGTTGGAAACTACCTTTTTATTCCGCCAGACCTCGCATGAACTTGGATTTTACAATAAGCTATAAAATCGAATTAAACAATATTATGGTACCTCCTTGCATTAAAAGTTTTTTTTGAAAAATTTTAATTGAGATGTGGCGTTTCTTCGGACAAATAATATAATTCCTTTTATGAAAAAAAAAATTCACACGATATATTGATTATAATTAAGTAGGTAGGTAATAAGTACGATGACCGGATCAATCATCACAATCACAATTCATCACATCTTTAAAAAGATATATAAAGTCATGGAAAGTGATGAAATAAAAACTTTACTAACTGGGTTAAGTAGATTAGGTTAGTTAGGTTAGGTTAGGTTAAAAAAATTTTTTTTCATCGTTTCTAATGACTTTATATCACTTTTTAAAAGTGCGTTGAACTGTCACCGTGTTGATCATGGAACCAATGAGTACCTACGAGCAAATCTTATGATTTCAGAACAAATTTTGTTTCCAATTGAATAAATAAGAGAAAATTACAAACACTTAGAAAAGATGAACTACACAGTATTTATTGTAGATGTCTAACTAAGAAAACAGTTTACTTACCAATATTTTTACGTCCTGAAGTAAGGCACCACCATTTAACAACTTCAATGAATGACTTTTTTTTTACCACACTGTAGAGTGAACGTATTTTCAAATCATCATCATTCACCAGAACAGCTAGAGGGGCCAGGGGCGTAGTCACCAGCGGCGCGCCCCGGGGCGCTAGCCCCCGCTCCGCACCCCCCGTGGCGAGATCGCCCCCGATATTATTATTATTTAGTTTATCCCTTCTAATGAAGCTAAAAGAAGAGACGTCATGTTGTACTGGCTTGTAGCAGCATGTCGTGTGCATTGTACTGAAGTGTGGTGCGTGTGGTACGGTGGATAAACTTTTGTTTTAATATATAATGAGGTGATTTGCTTTATGATAGCGGTTATGTTTTTTAAAGAGCGATATTCATCATTTCAGATATCATGTCATAGGGCAAGAGATACAGTGCGTTTGAAGTAAGGTTATTTATTGATTAGGTGATTATATAAACATCAATATTTAAATCCAACGCGGCTCAACCCGATTGTTGGATTAAAATGTGGAATAAGCAACATTGAAGTAATGTTGCTGGCCAACAACAATGTACTTTGCAAATGTAAACCTATTGTATCATCAACGTTGTTGTAATTACAAAAACGTTTTTCTTTCTAAAATTAAGAAACTTTTCTACGACCTTGTGCCTGACACCGGGTACCAAGGAGTTTTCGCATATTGTCAACTATATGAATATTACCAACGTCCTGAGCTCTGAGGAAGGTATGTCATTATTTTATTTGATTATTGACAAATTTCCACAATTTACACAACAGTTAAATATAGTATAACTTGATTGAGAAATTAATGCCTGATGCAAAACATGTGCAACCTTGAATACTAATAATTCGAATCATAAATTAAAAATGCCATTTTTCAACGAACCTAACACTTTTATATCTTTCTTTTATTTGGATCGTTGATTTGTTTCGGACAGATTTTAAATAGCTTTTAATGAAACATTTAAAAAACATATATTATTTACATAATATATTACTCTAAAGGCTTGAATTTCAATCAAGCTAGTTTTACAGATTGAATTATGTATTGACTTTATCGGGCAGTTTTATTGGAACTAACCACTTTGTCAAATTTGTAAAAAAATGCGATTTGAGAAATCTGCAATAAATTGTTATCCGAGTCTTCAAATCCGTAATGAATTCCTTGTGATGTGTGCTAATAGCATTTTATCGCGAGCTTACGTAATTTTAGTTTGTTGTATTTTATGAACCCATCTTGAGAATAAATACAATTTTTATTACATCATAGTTACATGTTTTGCTCGAGTTTTATAAGATCTTCAATAATAATTTCTTTAAAAAGTTATAGTGATGCCACGATTAGACACGATGCAATTTAAAAAGTTAATATCTTACAATTAACATGGCAATCAATGTTTTAAACAAAGAAAGACAGTTTTATACACATTTTCGATATCAATTTGCGATTGTCCAGTTTACCTGAAAAAGACCAACTATTTTTTTTTTAAATTCAGAGATTAAGAATTAGTTAAAAATTATCCAAAATAGACTGCATAACATAATATTTATCATAAACATCATCTAAAACGTAAAGACATTATAGTAATTGAAACACTTAATATAATTCAGTTATCTTTGGTTTATAAAAAATTCAAAAGTTTTAAAAATAAATTCAAAGATGAAAATAAATACAAGGTGTCAAGGATGGAATTTTTAAAAAGTTTTTTTAATCTTTTTTACTTCTACCATCATGTAGTAACACCTCCCGAGGTTTGTGCACTTTACCACTGGACACCTTGTATTTAGACAGCATTTCAGTGTAATTGAATAAAATTCAATAGTTTTTTCCTGTCAAACCGCCATAGTACAAATAACAGCAACCGTTGGATCGCTAAGAAATCCATTAAGTTTAAAAATAAAAATTGTGATACTTATCAACATTCAGAATGCAATATTGGGTCTTTAATTGACTCAAACGGGGCAAGAATCGCGTAATTAAAGCTTAGTTTTAAATACCTATCTCTCTTCTATTCTCGAGTGCAGTTCGGGCTGTAGTAAGTAGTGTAAGTACTCTCAGAGCGATGTTTAATGGCCCAGTGTTTTATATTTAGCCGAAGCTCGCTACTAATTTGTCTAGGAGTTTAGTTTCAAGTGGAATTACACGAAGAAGGCATGAGAACAGGGCTGTTAAAATGTCGATATCTTCAAAACTATAACATTGTCATGTTTTCAATTTTAAAACATTCTTTACAAATGTTTTTATTATCGTATCAGTGAATGGTAATTTGTTTTTTCAATTGGGTACTTTTTTGAAAATATGCAAATAAATTAAGTAATCATATTTTCAAAAATTAAAAAAAATACTTTTTGTTTTAAAACCACGAGTTTTTAATAATTTTTAGAACCGACCGGTTTCGCTTTACTCTAGCATCTTCAGTGTACAAATTATTACTACAGTATTAAAATTATTATTACAAAATTAAATTATATTAAATTATTACTAAAGCAATAATTTGTATCCTGAAGATGCTTGAGTAAAGCGAAACCGGTCGGTTCTAAAAATTATTAAAAACTCGTGGTTTTAAAACAAAATGTATTTTTTTTTTTTTTTTATATATGTCAAACCACAAAGTGATTGCTTTCTACAATAATAATCATATTTTCTTCCCTTGTTATTAGAAAATATATTTCAATATTAAAACAATCTGAATCTTAAACTAATAATGAAAATTAATGCAAAATAAACACAGAGTCACAGAGCTGCTTAATGTATCTACAGGGGACTAAAAAGATGCTAAAAAATGCCTGAAAGTCGGAAAAGTGAAGTAAAAAAGATTATATTTTAATATTAATTTTATGAACTAGCTAATTATCACGCCGTTTCACCGCAAGGATAAGCAAAGAGGATAGATCGCCAAACAACTCCATCTTGGCAAGCACTCTTTGCCTCATAAATATTCATACATCGTCGCATACATACTATTTTGTTATTCTTTGCATGACTTGACTCAAGTATTTGGATCATTTGATCATGCCATTTCTTCCTCGGGCGACTTCTTTTACATTTCACATTCGCGACATATGTTCTACTTCATAATTTAAACATACCTACTTACCATGCAATACGAACAAAATAAATTATTGAAATAAGAGTGCATATGAATAGTACAGAATTTCCGCGAGCCGAACCGCGAATCACGGGAAAGAAACGAAACAACCGGAAACGAGGGAAACGCCGTTTACTTTGTTCCTTTCCCTTAATTCGTAGCTCGGAAATTTAATTATGTTTATTCGCACCCTAAATGCCACATTTTACATGGTTTTCAAGAGTTGGAAGATAATAAATTTTTAAATTACAACGACTCAGTTGAAAATATCAGCCGCTGATCAGATTTCTGACAATATTCCATTTCTCACTTACTTTCCCCACTAGTTGTAGGTCTCTTATGGAGTAAAACGATGTTGGCTAAAACGTCAACCCTATCTTTACCCTGTAACTACGGTAGTCCGCTGAGCTTCAGGCGTCGGGACGCCTTCTGTCACCCGACACTTTTTCACTTTCCTCGGGCATAATAATTCAACGGGACGGGCAGCTGTTCGGCTGCTGTCGACTGTCGGCGGAAACTGCCGAAGTGGACACGGTGAATTATGTCGCAACCACGCCGCGTTCTTTGCGGTCGCGTTTACAGATAAACATATTAATTATTTAAAAATACACGTCACCACCGCGAGGAGGATCGAAGTCGTAAATCACGGAGATTTATTTAATACGACCATTTGTAAAACCGGTGGATTTTTTTTAATGCATTAATTCACAGAACTGACTGGACAACACTTTACCTAATAGCGTATATAATGTTTTCTACGTTTTTTTGATTTTTTATACGAAAATCGCAAACCGTATAGTAATTATAATAATAATTGGATGACTTGTATAGCACCGTTTTTGTGCAAAATCATCTCAAGGGCGCTGTACAAACTTATAATACATTTCTACAGTGATCTATGTTATTACTTAACTATTTATGGAAATAATATACAGTACAATACTTACCTGGTAGGTCACTTGAGATTAACACTTAATTAACATTATCTAATTGTTTATTGCGAAATTTAGATACAGGATTTAGGACATAATTGGAAAATTGGATATAACTGGACTTTCTCTTAGGAATGGTTTATTTAATTTAAGGGTACGACAGCTTAAAAAGGTACGTTTTTAGTTTAGACCTGAATTCTGTTGGACTTGTTATGGATCTTAGTTCCGGAAGGAGTTTATTCCAAGCCTTCGGCCCAGATACTCCGAAAGCGCGATCACCAAACTTAGTATTTGGCATGCGCATAGGTTCTATCAGTCTGCCTACAGCCGATGATGTTGCTGATCTAGTAGGTATGTAATAGTTATTGTAATTATATAGTTGTTGATTAATTATACTATTTTCTGTTTTTAAACATTTTCTTTCTTTCAGATATTTTATCTTTCGAAATTCTCTTCCACAAATCTAAACCTCTTCACAGCTTGCTGCAATTATTGTAAATTCCTATATAAGTCATTTCACTTGAATATTAGTAAAATCGTCCTGATGGAAACATTTAACAAACGTTCTGATATAAAAAATCAGATCATGATTAATTTATAAAAATCGCGTTAATATTTTTAATTTCCTTAATATTCATGTAAGAGCTTACCCAAATATGGTACTAGAAGTAGACTATAAGGTTTCCCATAGATGTCATTAGCCGTTGAGTATTGAAGAGACTGAGTGTATGATAAATGAGGAATCTCAAGGTCAAGTACCGTAATATTCCGACCGCCTGCTTATTCATATCAGAGCCCATTGTAAATATGTGACATTAAAAGTCAAAGTGTTTCTTTGAAGACTTAGTTTTACTTAATACGAGAGTTTGTGAGAAATAACAGAGGCACAAAATATTTTATTTTAACTGTTAGGTAGTATTTTATTACATATATCTATATATTTTCTTTATTCATAAAAATATATTTGAATAGAGTATTTTATATGCTTTTCGACTACCACACTAGACACATGTCCGTATTGTGGTAGTCGAAGTTTCAATACGAAATTTCATGCAATATTATTCTTTCCCAGTGTAAATAAGCTTGTACTTGTGCTTAGGAAAAGATCACTCATTCATATTTTAAAAATACTGTAAATGATTAACATATGGTACCTTAATATTTTTTTAAATAGAAAAGTATATTAAAGTGTTAAATTACGAACACGTGGTATGGTACACATTAGAACATAAAAATTATGCTTTGAATATGAGTATTAGGAAACATAAAATTTGATATTATTCAATGATTACAGGTTAGATGTTTGACAAATATCTTAAAGTTTTTCTTTTGATTAAATTTCGAAATTTATCCCTGTTCTTACTTCCACAGGAAGATCATTGAATTATATATGTACTAGGTGGCATGTACCCGATGTTGCTGGGGGTTATTCCTAGAAGATAGGTTATCTGTAGATTATCTATAGGCTTTTTTATGATACCTATACATTTCCGTAGCTCATTATTTTGATGTATTTCATGAGGTTTAGCCAACGTTGGCAATGTAGTGCCCGAAAATATATTTTTACTACTTAAAACATCGACTTTTCTCAACTTTCTATAAATATAATATACATGTACAGGGTTTTCCAATAAGAGGTGTTATTTTGATATTCAATCGTAAAAGATCAATGGTTTCGTTGCTTGTATGCACGTCTTTTTGCACGTAGCGCCGTCTTGTTGAAAGTTAACGTTGTCCAAAACAAAACTATCCAATTCCGGCCATAAAAATCATTAATCGCAAGCCATTCACCGTAACTGTTGCTCCAGCCCCATTTTCGAAAAAGTAAGGTCAAATGACTCCGCCGGACTATAAACCGCACCAAACAGTCACACGTTGAGGATAGAGAGGCTTTTCAACAACAAATCTTGGGTGTTCCGAGCCCTAGATGCGACAAATTTGCTTGTTGACGAAGCCACCGAGGTGGAAATGGGCCTCATCTCTCAAGATAATTTGTATTTGATTCACTCAAGTGAATTTTAATAATTTCAAAGCTTTGAAGCGTGTATCGTTCCATTTTTATTAATTGCGTAGTTTTTACTTGAAAATTGTTAAAAATAACAGCTTCAAAAGTAACATTTACCGAAATAGCGGGCTATTCAAAATAACACCTCTTATTGGAAAACCCTGTATTTTTATATGTAAAACTTTTTAAAGAAATTTTCTAAATGATAGTAAAAATCTTATCACAATCCGTTGCGTAGTTTAGACGAACTAAGCACACAAACAGACAGACGCGGATAGCGACTTTATTTTATACTATTTAGAGATTAACACGCTGAACGGGAATTTAACCCCAAAAATGCAACACAAAAACAATTAATACCGCAAGGCTGTGTAGGCTGTCAAAGAGTATGTGGATGTTTCATGTCAAAATACTACAATAATCAAAGTTTGTTTTTTATTAAGGACGGGTTGTTTCGGAGAATTTGAACAATTCATCAAATTTCAACGTTCATTTTCAAGTTCTGTGAAAGATTTTTTCAAGTTCTGTTTTTATTTCAGTTTTGTCAAGCAACTAGCCTACAATGTTATAATAACAGAACTTGAATAGGACTTTCACAGAACCCGAAAATGAACGTTGAAATTTGATGAATTGTTCAAATTCTCCGAAACAACCCGTCCTAAGATATCACTAACAAATACGGGCAAAATACGAAACACGTATTTTAAATAAAAGTACGTAAATAGTCGTAAGTCTCTAGATATTATTCTTTTACGTAAGTCCGTTAACTAGTTATTATTATAAATCTTAGTTGTAAGCTAGTTATATTAAAATTATTTTGTAATTGTATTATTTATCATTAAAACGACGGTAAATAAGTCAGTCAAATATTATTAAATTATTGTCTGAATTGAAACATGAAGTTTTTTTAATACCAAAAATACGTCTTTATTAGTACCTAAGGAAAAAGAAAATCTCTCCTGAAAGGTGAAGTAAATTTGTGGGTACATATTTTATCAGACACGATGAAGAATTTAAGTCAGTACCATTGAATGTAATTATAATTAGGAATATTTATTGAGGAATTTTTAGGAATGATTATCTTTCGGATATTCGATATGAAGGATGCTTTGATGTTGAGAAGATGAATGAACGTTTCAAACACAGAAGACGTTTGAGAGATGTGTTATGATTTCCTTCCCAAACATCACATCGTTATTTTGATTTTTATAAATGAGAAGAGAAATCACAAAGGCATTCCATCATCATATCAAAACAATCAATTTCATCTTGTAAAAATACCACTATAATTTTTTTGTACACTTTGGTACTAACCAGAAAGCTATTATTTCTAATAATTGGTAGAAAACAAAACGAATCAATCAGTAAGTGACTAACTATCACTATGAGTATAAATGATGGCATACCACACAATAGTAGACAGATGCTGACCCTGTACAAATTGCAAGTGCTCCAAAATACCTGAAAAAAACATTAACTGTGCAGAAACGGGCATTTCGTTTGATAGATTCCATCTATCTTAACAAACTCATCGCAATCTTTTGAACACAGACATAATGAAGGTATGATCTCCTTGTTCTACCAGTATTACAATGGAAGATGGTCGGTGATCCCTTCGGCACCGGTGCATAGTTGGGAAACACGCCAAACGCGCGCCCAACATATGTACACTACTGACATTTGTTCCATGAGAACGGGCCGTTTCTATGACTCGTTCTCAAGTTCAATAGCTCGGCTGTGGAAAAATTTACCGGCCTCTGTGTTTCCTCCCTCCTACAACATAGGTCTCTTCAAAACCCTTTGATCCTTCCTCTCGTCGGTACTCTTCTGTTTTTTTCCAATGATTGAAATTCCCCCATGAAATAGTCAATCAGCTTAATCTATCTGGGGCGTCCCTGACTTCGATCATCAAAGCACCGCATTCTTAATTTCTTTACTACCCTTTTATCAATCAGCCTTGCATTATTTTCGAAGCCTTTTATTCATATTACGATCGCGTGGTTATGTATATATACTATGGATGTAAGCTATTAATATTTAAGATTAGAACAGGACCTTATCACTAAAATATTTTATGTAAAACAGTTTGAAAATTTTATAAAACGTTTTTGATTTATAAAATTAGTAGGAGGCACCAGATTTTATTTTTGTAGATGATTAATTAGTAACTTTCCGAGGGATCCCTCTAGAAACATTAGAGATTTTAGTAATGCGTTCATCAGAAATAATTCAAATAAACCCTGCGGAAATATCGATTTTCTAAGCCGTCCATTACGCCGGGCCGCGCGATGGATTTTGTTATTACAAGACGTCATCACTTATGTCCAATTTTATTTTAGAGATTTGATAAAGCAAATTCAACCGAAGGTCTGTCCAATGCACAAGGGTTTTAGTGTATAATAAATGTATTATGTTGTCTGATATGTCTTCGTGTACTTGTAACGTTTTTATAAACGTTGTGTTCATTTTATTAATTAAAAGGCATTATATACTCGTACAATTTTCAATAAGTTATTTTTTTCATTGGATTTCTGAGTTATAATTGAAAAGTTTTTTAATAACTTTATTCTGTATTATTTTATAAACGTTCAAGTATGTAATGGCCATGTTTCATCAGATTATACTGAAGTATTAGCCATTATTTACTAAAAATATTCTTGAAACAGTATTTTTTATATACCTGTTACTTTATGCATTTTGTATTGCTTCGATAAACGATCATAATCAAAATACGAATTTCTTAATACTGTTAATAAATAAATAAATCGTAAGTTACTCAATTTATTTTTATGAAACTAATAAGCCGTTTTGAGATTCTAATGGCAATAAAATACACTTAAATGATTTTGGTGAAATCGATAAAATAACATTATAAATTGGTGAAGAGGCATATAATAATTTATTTTTATTTTTATTCATGTTTTAGAATTTTCTTAGAATTGTATTAGTAGTAATATTATTAGTTAAAGTAGATACGTACTTATGTCGAAATAGCCACCTATTTAAATATGGCATTGATTACACGAAATATTTAAAATTTTGTTTATTAATGCAACATAAGACTGTAATAACGGGGGTTTGCTCGACGCTAACATTTTGATTATTTCTGATGAACGTATTGCTAAAATATAAAATGTTTCTAGAGGGATACCTATGGATGTAAGTTATTTATATATAAAGTTAATAAAAACAGGACCTCACCACTAAAATATTTTGAGAAAAACGGTTTCAAGAAATTATAAAACGTTTTTCAACTATAACATTAGCGGTAAGCATCAGATTTTATTTTTTGAGTTGATAAAATAGTAAATTCCCGATGGATCCCTTTGGAACAATTTTAATAATACGTTCATCAGAAATAATTTAAAAAAAACTCCACTGGAAGATCAATTTTTTAGGCCTGCTAGGGAAAAGTTGACCGTAGGTCTGCGCTCCGAATATTGTTTTTACACGACTTCATTACTTATGTAATTAAGATTCCCATTTATTTTAGTGATTTGATAAGGCTAATTTAACAGGGCCGCTCTTGACTTACGTCGTTAAGATTTCGACTTTATTTTAGGGCATTGTCTCGTCTTAGAGTTATCTAACTACCAGGGGTATTCATTGATTTAGCATTCCCATTCTTGAACTTAAGGCTATCTCTCAAGAAATTAAATGTAATACCTTCATTACATTTGAAAAGTATTTTGTTGTTTATTGGTAAGTCGGCTTAGTGGGTCTAGATAGAGTATTACTTTATTTGATGAACTGGTCACATAAATTAACCGTAATAAAAAACATTATAAAATTTTAGGTAATTATTTAAAATATGCGATTTTGTCTAAAGATACTTCGTTATCGTGCGTATATAGGTATATGTATTATTTTTTAAGTATATTTTATTTAGCTATAAAGTTTTATATTTAGTTTACATCTATTCTATGACTACTATAAAAATATTCTATTACTTACGTACTAATATTTGGACTTCACAACATTGAGACATAACCCACGAAAAAAAAACTTTTGGCACTCTTAAAATTTAAAAGTTCATTTTGAAACCTTTATAGTAAATGTTGTTTTGTGTTGCCAATAAATTACAATAAAATCTTTGCAGCTTCTCCTGGGATAACCACGGACTGTCCTATTAATAATTTTTAAAATATAATTTTGTAACATTTGTTTTTTAAACCATATTTAATTTAATTTAAATTTGATTATAGACCAAAAGGTGCCACACACTTAGAAATTTGGCAACCAAAATTTATTAAGGTAGCCAGTTTATATCTAAATGATTGCGTAATTACGTGTCAATAATTTTGATTAATCACAGGAAACATTTAAGATAATTAAATCTCAATATTCTCATTAATAATAAAGACAAGTTCTCGCACGTTATTAATATTTATGAATAATTTTATGTGGGTACCATTCAACAGAGCTGAAAAATCATAATATGCAAACTGCGCCGCACCTTCCGAAGGATAAATCATTTCGGAAAGCTTCCCCATTTGGCATTCCTAATCTGCAATCCCAAACCATTTATCACTTTGAAATGTGCAATTCAACTGGCAAAGACTCGTTCTCGCCGAGCGAATCAATGATGTCATTTCACGAATATATTCATAAATTGAGCCATTTTGCAAGACTTTTAAATAAGATATTTGTTTAAATACAATTAAGACGATTTTTATATACAAACAACTCACGTTTTATGACAATTGAGGTTGGAGTATTTCACAGAAATTCATTTGTATCATTGTCATCTAAATGGCCAGCTTGAAGTCCTCGCTGAACGGCGATTCAAGATCCGTTTCAGCTTAACAAATTGTCATATACCGTCAAGAATAACAGTCGTGTTGTCATGCTTGTCAGCTGACCCAGATTTGTACAAAAGCAGAAACGCTCCGAGAATCAGCGGAGAACATTTGAATGGGAAAGATTCAAATTGGTCAATATGGTGGACATCAAATATGACGAAAGTTTGAAAACACCCTTTTGTTTTACATTTTTTTATCTATCTCATATTTTAAACATACCTATGTTCTTTATGATGGTGGGCGTGTATTTATTATTTTACTTGAGAATACTTCATATAAAACCACTTTAAATAAATTGATAGTAATTACGAGTTAAAGTGTATTACATAAATTATTTTTATTAATCATGCACATGTTGTTTCAGCGCGTTCGGGCTCTGATAGTTCTGCGCTCTGAGCACGTAATTATCCTCCTTCTAAAAAGGTCAAAATTGATTACCAGTTGAAGATTTCGAATGCTTCCTTTTACCGACGCCCACTTACGCCATCTGGTGATTAATGCCCGAACTTTTATGTCTGAAGATATTCTTAATTTGAATTACGACCGCGAGTGTGAATTCCGAACGTGACGCTCCACGTGGGAAGAAGATTTAAAACGTATGTTTATCGCATAAGAACATTTCCGACTAACTAATTCTGGCCATCAATTTGGCTGTCATCGTATATCAGTTGGGGGGATAGAAGCAACATTGGAAATGGGGTGCTGTAATATTATTTATATTCATTATTTAAATGAGTCAACTACCGGTCAACGGGATGTTTGAAGTGGCGATATTTCATGTTCCTCCCGACAGTTGAATGCGTGGAGCGATTTCATATTAAATAATGACGTGTTGGGAACGCCGTATTATTTGATCGTTCTTAATTCAATTACTCGCTGGAGATTTCATCCTGTTTTCTGATTGAGTTTATTGGTGTTATTTCCTTTGATCAGCGCATGACGGGTCGTTTTGGGTTGATGAAATAGTTTTCAAGTGAATTAAAATATGTCTTCAAGGCGTTTGAATACATGCATAAATACTGAAAAATATCGCATTGAACATGAATAAACATTTGACGTTACAAAAATATGCGTAAATAATAAAAAAATTACGACTATACGTTTCCTGTATCCACTTTTAATCTTTTTTGTATCAGATGTACCAACTTACCTTCTCTTTATACTGTGCACCACTACATATTGTACCTACTATATGTTTCGCATCCCAATTGAACTGGGAAAATATAGACGCCGAAGATTATTTTTTACACTATCCCCACACAGTAGGCCCTGAGGAAAACAATTTCCATCAGGGTCTATTTCATCTTTGGGGATGCTGTGTGGAGGATCTTTTTGAGCAAAGGAAGGAGAGGAAATTCTGGAAAGGAAAAATTCTGAGGTATAGGTAAAAATCTGGGGATCGATGTGACCACGAGTTCTACGATCTATCTTTCCCACTGCGGCGCAATGTGATGGTTCAAGAGAAACCAGTTGGAGAGGTCGAGAGGTCTCCCTAAACCAGACTCTCCTGATTTGGGACGCCATAAAGCGAAGGATCTGGGTTGAAGTTCCCAGATGAGACCGTATCTTTTTATGATTTTTCTGTTTGAAATTTCCGTTTAAAAATCGCTAATATTTATCTTCATTATTTAAATGTTAAAAATTTGAGGTTAAACTCCGATAAAATAAAAAGTTTCATATCTGAATCTTTTCCCACGTCGGATTTAACTGGCGACCTTTGATTCTAGAGAGGTTTTTCGTTTAGTAGTAGTAACTTCAGTCCTTATAACTGCCGCTGTGTGAGCAATGCGCACTATCTAATTAACAAATCCACTTTGCCTGCTTTTCAATTGCCTGTCAGAGGGATATAACAAAAAAGTCAGTGGAAGAACTTAAACACTTAGCATCCCTTAAAGCAGCGATGAAAAACACGCGGCTCGCGAGCCCATTTCGTGAGCGTTTTCATAGGGCTCACTTGATATGATTTGAGATTTTCATGGCCAAAAGTATTATAGTGATTTATTTTTGGGGTATTATGCCGTGTTGAACTACCTCCTCCTTTAGCCAACGTTTCTGACAGCATTAAAGTTCCAAACAGCACATTTGCCCTGATCATGAATACTGAAATGCTATCCGAAACGTTGGATAAAGAAGGAGGTAAAGCAACACAACATAGCACCCCAACAATAAATCACTTGTTTTTGTTCTGTTTTGTATAAGGGTTTTTAAAAAAACTTTAATATTTCATCAGCCGCTGAAAACGATAAGTTTTTTTTATTTTTCTTAAGACGTTTCGTGGTTTGATCTTAACTGTAGAAAAAAAATAATTTTCACTGCTCTGCGCCTTTTTGATGCATTTCAAAGGTTTTCCTATTAAAACATACCAAAAGAACTCTTCACAAATTTATGTTTCCTTTCTGAACGATAAAAATCAACAGCATTTAACGATTTAACCTATAAAATTTTTCGTGTGCCGCTTTGGTCGATATTTTGCTTGGGTTCCGTTTTATCAGAGTACCTACGCCTCCAAATGATGATTCTGAAAACATGTTAGAGTTAGTAAGATGAGAGAAATTTTATAATTCTTATTTAATAGCAATTGTTCAGATTTCTAGGTGCTGAGATCAAATATTTTCGTTTTTCAAAATCAATATTACAAAATACGAAAGCGTTTGGCGACAATTTTTTCTATTTTGAATCAGCCGCACAAAATTGCTAGCATTTTTTCTGCTATTTCATATTTCCGAATGATACTAATCGACAGCATTTATTGGTTCGGTCATAGAGAAAATAGTTTTTACGAAATATATTACGAAAATATTAATAGATTGCAATGCCTGTTGTATATACTCTACCCCCTGCATCCCACGCACAAAATTAAAATGTATAAATTGGCTCTCCGGATAAAAAGGTTGATCATCACTGCCTTAAAGCGTCTATCGCACCCTGCTGACAATTAACACGGTAAAGCAATTAGTGCGCCTCTGGAATTAGAGATCCTGCCACAAGGGTAGTAAGTTCAGTATCTACTGTGCAGTTCGCAGTGGCACTATCATCCACTTCACTTATTTCTACTTCTGTTGGTTTTGAGTGGGACTCCGTGAGTGAATAATGAATGGCTGGCGTTTTTTGGGCAAAAAGATTAGGTGTACCCATTATTAAGTATTAGCATATATTTGCTTTTATATTTTGTGCATACTTTGTTTTATTATATATTTCAAGTCCAATTTTTGTTTGTTTTTATTTTTTTTTAATGTTTTAAATATTACAATTTTTATGATTTTCTCTAACCATACTAGGCTCATGCCCGTATTATGGAAGTCGTTCTGGTTTAGATAAGAATATAAGAATTAGGAAAATAATATTTTGGAGAACAAATAATAAAACATAAAGAAAAATATATAGATTACACTTAATGAATAAATATATTTTAAAGACAGTTGAAATAAATATCAGAAAATTCAAAAAGCAAGATCAAAATAAAGCAAATTATAATAATAAATTTCATTTCCAATATTTAAAATCAGGTTTATCTTGGTAGGTACCTATCTAGAAGAGTGAAGAGAAGAAAGAAGAGAGGACAAAGAAGTTCGGGAAGTAATAATAATAATAATAATTGAATGATTTGTGAAAAATCGTTCCAAATAATAGTTTTGCTTGAAATGACTTTAGCCATGTAAGTTTTTAGATTTTCACGGCCAAAAGCATTTTTGTTGTTTGTTTTTGGGGTGTTATGCCGTGTTGCGCTAACTCTTTCTTTAGCCGACGTTTCGGACAGCGTTGCAGTGTCCATCATCAGGGCAGATCCGGTAGATCCACATCTGCGCAACACGGCATAACACCCCAAAAACAAACAACAAAAAAGACTTTAGCCATGTTTATATATCATATATGAATGATATTATAAGGGTTCTTTCACCCATCCCCATTTCCTTCCATTCCCCAATTCCTCCATCATCGTGAATTTTATTTAATGAATTTGTTTTATTTCGCAATGTATTCATTTAAAATAATATATAATTTACTAGCGGCACATCCCAGAGTGGATGATACTCTCGGTATCACAATGGTGTAAGACCACCATTCATAATTGGAAAGTTGCTTAAAATGTTTTTTTCGTGTTTGGCGACCAGATCTGAATAGCCAGCTACTTCCCCACCTTCCTCTTCCCCATATCCTTTCCCTCACCAACTACCTTCAACCTCGCAACATACCCCGATTGGGGATGTCAGAGTCTCACTGGTTCCAGACGGTTGGGACCAATGGACGCAAAAAAGTTGTACAATTCCAGTTTATCTCAATACTCACAGAACCTAAATGGGTTTATTTATGCAAATATCATTTGCGCACAGTGCTAACTTAAATAATTCTGCGCAATCCAAAGGCTGCGATGGTAAAAGATTAAAGGTTAAACGAACATGAATGACTAACACCGTACCATTATCAACTTGCCTCAACTGAAAGCGACAACTGCCATCTGCCACGGTGCCCGTAGAACAGTGGTCAATAAATTATGAATGTAGTTAATTACGCGAGTTGTCTCACTTTGCTTCAGTTCGCAGTGATTTATTCTCGCCATATCAATAGTGTCAGCACAGAACTGCCTGTTTACTGTTTAACTGTTTACCGATAATTAACATTCTGTATTACAGGTATTACAGGTGTCGCGGTGTTTCCGAGCGGCGTTGGATGTCAATCAGTTACCTAATTAATACGTTTCAGGTGGGAAGCAAATGTCCAATACAAATAATTAATATTCAATAAATTTAATATATTATTGTAAAACTTGTACGATAATGTAGCAGGGTTATTTACTTAATGAATTTTTATACCAATTTTTGAGATACATGTCAACTTATAAACATGGTCAACTTATTTTTGTTGTTGTTATTACGTATAAATAATGTGACATGATTATGTGTATAAAGTAAAATGTATATATTGGTTTGTTCAAAATCTTAAATCTACGAAAGCTATCACCGATTTTTTTGAAATTTTGACACAACATTGTATTCTATATATATCTATATTCTATGTATTCTATATATAATATCTTTTATATACCTACATATATTAAATAGGTTAAATTTTTTATATATATATATATATATATTTTTTTTTAAATGCTATATGTTGGTGTTAAATGCATCACGCGCTATTGTTTCTCTATTTGACAGACTGAGCCATGCGTTGCGTAGCTAGTATGAAATAAGTATGTAGGTACCTACGTACCTACAACGCGTTTGAGAAAAAAATCTGAAATTCAAAATGTATACTAGGTATATTCTTTCTAGTGGCGGTTTTCTCTACAGCGCATTTGTGCATCAAACTCCCATACGACAAATTTGCATGATACCTGTACTGTCCACGAGCTAGTCCCAAATGAATCCCATAGGTGAATATTGGCACCTGTGGGACCATCCCTTTTACATATTTCTTAGGTTTAAACAAAACACACCTTTAAATACTGATAGAAAGTCATTAAAAGCGATGAAAAAACTAACCAATAAACCTTACCCACGTTACCAATTTAACCATATTTTTGTTTCATCACTTTCCATGACTTTGTATCACTTTAAATGTGGTTGAATCGTCATTGTCTTGAGTTGTCTGATTACCTCTCATTTCTACAGTAGCTCCGTTGTCAGTTTCTGCATAATAATGTACATAAAAAATATTACATGCACGCATTTCTACCCCTAGAAATCCTACAATAGAATATAATGTGGAGGATATAAAACAATTGCATGAAGGATTTACAAAAAAAAATATACGTATTCGCTTACCATGCCGATAAGCTCATCTGAGTCAGGTCACGTGGTTTAGTGTGTCGCTTTGAACTTTAATTTAAACCTAGCCTAACCCCAGTGGAGAAAGCAGAAGCAGTTGGATTTGTTCTGAGGCTCAAATCATTGATAAGGCCTTTATAAATTCCTTTAACGCCTCAATTCTCTGGCCTCTTAGAGGGTCATATTTCAGCTGGAATTATTTCCTCGTGTAACTAACGGGGCCATCATAACTCAGCGGGTGAGCGGTTAAAACGTCTTTATTAATCTCCTGAGAGAGATCTTTACCCCGGCCAAGTAATAACGCAGATATACCTATTTCTCTGTTACCTCCTCAGAGCGCTTGCAGCCCTGGTAAAGAGGACTTTTAAAATAACGGCCTGCGTGGCGTAATGGCCTATGAATTTAACTTTAAGTTGGAAAGGTAAGAGTTCAAATTCTGTCACTGTGAATAAATATATGCACACAAATTTAAGATATTATTATTTTTTGCTTAGTTTGACTTTGGCGTAGTAACATAAAGGTAGGTGATTCGTGTAGGTACATAGTCAGTTACAAAAAAAGTATGCATGTAGCGCAATAAAAAACCGAGAAGTGGGTACCTGGCTACTTATGTAGTGAAACATAGAGAAAAAGTAAATAGGTATACAATATCATCAGCATTGTACTCGAAGTGAATGACATTTATTTCACTATATTTTTTTTAATCGGAAATGAAAACATAAAATGAATTAACACCTTTTCAGGGTACATAAATGATTGCCTGAAAACACAGAGTCAATTTACATAACTCGATAGATGACTTATACGAACTTAAATGAACCGGTAAATTCTACTAAGTTGTCACAAAAAATACAAAAATTCGCTCCCGCAAGATAAGGAGGAATCCATATATAAAATATTTTTTGTTTAGACTGGTTAATTGGTTAGTGCAGGATTAAAACAATGTTTAACAGTTTATTTGGCTAGAAGGCAATAATTTTTTTTACACGTTTGACAATTTATTCAGAATGTATTTAATTATTATTTTTATTTCTTACTGGCAAGATCATCAGCCCTGATTCCTGTCTGCACTGTGAAACCCAAACACTTGTACCTTCCCGTTCCCGTTTCCCGGTTACGACTATCTGTTTGCCCCAGGGCTAGGGCGGCGGGTGGCAGGTTTAGTGGGCCCGCCTCCGCCCCCGCCCATCCGTCTTCCGGCCCCGACTTGCAACTTTTGACGCCCAGTACTTCATTCCCGGATGGGAGATCTTGAAGCATTTAAGATAAATTTGTTATACTTTTATATTATATCCTGGTGCTTTTTCAATATGTGATTTTGTACTTACCTAATTCATTTTCTTGTCGCGATATTTTTTGAGCATTACAATAATCGTAATCGATGGCACATTTGGCACCAACGAAAAATTCATATTGTGACTTAGGAATTGAGTAGAGCTTCATTAAAGTCATCGACATACAGACATTCGTTTTTAGAGGAAGCGATTAGAAAAGAAGATTCATAACATATTTTACTTGTACACTTTAAGTTTTCAAATTCTTTATAAAATATATATTATTTTCGAAGATAATATCTGTGCATTTGTAGAGCCGAAACGGTAATTACATGAATTTCCCTTCATATAAAAAAATTGCAAAGTTTGCTCCGAAATTATAAAAACGACATTCTGTTCTGTTATTTAACATTTTATAGGTATTAAAAATCCCAATTTTGCTTTAAATATAATTTCTCCATTTTCGTCGAGAAATTTTTCTCTATTTTTTATTATTTTTTGTTTAAATATTATCGTTTTTTTCATCAATAATTATAATATATCTCCCTTTCAAACCGTCTTCTTCTACATTTCTAATGCTTTGATACTACGGAGCATTAATCTTGCAGTTAATATTTGAGCAATTTAACCCTTCGGAACTTTTAACACTTTTCTTCAGTTTGAAATATTTTTTATGTTATTAAAATGCGCTATATACATCTATTTTTTTTAATTTTCCATAAAAACAAATACTGTTTTAGAAACTAGACAAAATTATCTTTACGGTGAATGACTTTAAAATAAACATAACTTTTTCTAAATAATAACATTTTAATATCAAACGTGAAAAATGTTGTCAAAAACGCTAACCACGTTTTTACTTGATTTTTTACTCCAATCGTAGAAAAATTAACAGAACTCAATATTTAGAAAACACATTCGTTTTTTTAGGAAATTTGTAAGAAAACTGTAACTTCACTTTTATCTTGTTCATATAAGTTAAACCGATTGTTACGATAGCGACGCGAAATATGAATTATTTGTTTTGGGTATTTTATTAATGGCATACATTTGAAAGGTTATACATGACCATAAAACGCTGGAGGGGTTAGAAAATATATTTCCACGGTAGGTGAAGTTTGAAAACGATGGGCGGTGGTTTTCATTTCCAGATTTCCATGTTGACTAACCTCCGATGGGAGAGGGTACAAAAGAAGACGGCGTGAATATTAGATAACCTTTTTCCTTCTCTGAAAATGATTGTTAACCATTGTGAGTTTTTTTCGAAAGATATCTCTTTTCGACCCTAAAACATGCATTTTGACCAAGAACTTACATGAGAACTAAGCGCTGAGTATCAAATATGGGTAAACTAACTAAATATGGGTATCTACTACTAAATCGTTATAATGCACCCCACTCAGTGATTTTACCTATTTCCAATGTGTTTTCCAGCAAATCAACATTACCCCAGCGATTATTTGCCTTCCGTGAATTTGGTAGTTTCCAGCATGAAATATAAAAGTCGGTAGAGAAACGGCCATATTTCCCCCTTTATTGACTGGCAGTTTAGATCTGCCGGGCGCATTTCAACATTTTCCCCAAGCCGTTTTATGAACGCCGGGTGATTTATACGTCAGTTCGGATACCGCACTCCTGAACCTGAAGTTATAAAGCAGAGTTTACATTGCATACCCTAATATTTTTGCCTTAAAACTAGGAAATAACTTGGATTCCTGTGAATTTACAAATTATTTGAAGTAAATTCCCAAAAAAATTCAACAGAAATTTCAAAAAAACTGTAACATTTACTACGCACGTAAAACAACTCGTACCTACTTTTAAATTCATACAATCAATCGCACTCATCGCTAATGGTGTAATAACCCTTTGAGAGTCCTTACCGCTACCAGGAGGGTAACAATCAGTGCTCCCTGGTGTACCAGTCGCACCGGCATAGGAGTGCTCCTGGCTAGGGTGGTACAATCGTATCGCGTATGACTCCCAAAACCGCGACGCCATATGTTAGGCCTTCCAGCACTCAATACAAAATTATTTTATAATATTATAGAGAAGCATCTTTATTTACTAACCTAAACTGATTACCTTTCTTCCATCTTCGCCAGATGTTCTGCCAACGGAGTCCAGTATCCTGAATGATGTTTTTATTGGGACATAACAGTTTTTAAAACTGGTGGGATGATTTTAAATCACAATATTAAAAAATAATAGTATGTACAATTTTTTTACTACCCAGGCACTTAGATTTAAAAACTCAGATAATTTCTCCAGACACGACTGGAATAAGAGTGCTTATTGAAATGACTCAAAAACCGAAAATATGCTAATAAATATATATTTTAACGGTATTGAGATGTAAACATCGCCTTACATTATTTATCTGTATCGTTGACTGTCGTTTGAACTTTTTATCGCCGTCCGTTTTTAATATACCTAGCGCAGTGTCAGTAACGGCCGTTATGGACGTGGCTAACGGCTAACGGCGTTAATGTAAAATGGAAGCGTCGCGGCGCCGTTAAACGGTCAGTTTGGGCACCCTGATATGGCGTTTCGAGTTGCAATGGTGGCTATCTGAAATATGTAGTGAATTTATTGGTTCATGCTTTAAAATAAAAATAAATGTCTTTACACTAAATGTACTAACAAATGTTAAATTAAGTTTAAAGAAACATAAATTATTTTTGGAATAACTTAATGAGTAAAACCTCAGTTTGAAATATTTATTTCTTGAAGATAATATTCGCGATTCTTAAACGAAAATTTGATAAAGAAAAATCGGAAAGAGATAAGATAAGGTTGTGTAGAATCTAGATCGCATTTAGTTCGAGTTGAATCTTGCGATCATTCATAAATATATCAGCCAATCAAAATATGCCGTGAGAAAATGAAGATAATGTTGGTAGTCTTATTTAAAGTATGATTTTGTAAAATATGACCGAAAGAGATAGGGTCCCATTAGATCAATTGGTAGAGCGGTGCCACGGAAAAGCAAGGGTTCTGGGTTCAAGTCCTAGATGTGACCGTCTTTTGTGATTTTTCTGTTTCAAATTTTTTTTAAGATAAGCTAGTATTGTCTTCAATAATTAAAAACTGAAACAACTTTGAACACCACTATTTATTAAAAATAATATTTATGTTTTGAAACCTTTGTTTTCTTCGGGATAAACATGTAATGAAAATTCGTTGGAAAAGATTTTAAACTTATTATTTAGCCATTTTTTCACATAAATATAATAATTACCTATTGTATAATAATTTATATCATTGTAATAATATTGCATTAAATTATTATATTATTTATGTAGATTGGAAAAAATTCAGTAAGGTCACTTTGATAATCCAAAAAATTTCAATAAGAGGTGTTTTAGAAATACAATTAGGTGAAAGGACGACAAGAGTAACGTTGTGCGCCTAAACTTTGTAAAAAATTGTAAAAAAAATATTATTATAAAACAGAAAAGCGTAGATCTGTTTAAAGATGATATATAGATTTGGATTGATTTGTAGGGATTGAAGTCGGTATGGGTCATTGTAATATTCCGTAATAACTTCCTCTTGAACAGTGACAATGCTTCCAATATCAGCTAATTGTCATGAAAGAGTAGAGAGAAGCCTAAAAAAACTTGTTGACAAATATTATATCAACCCTTGAAATAGAATAACACCAAGCCATGACTTCGAGAATCTAATCAAGTATGAAACGGCGATAAGTTCGTAAATGTTCCAAAACCTGCGATGAGCTGGACATGTCCATATCTGTATATATTTATGATTATATTATAGAAATCTATCAATCCATCAAAATCATTTATGTGGAATTTTTACAAACTAACACATTTTTACGATAAAAATGTGTTGAAGACTTAGGACGGGTTATTTAGGAGAATTTGATCAATTCTAAGTTAATTTTCAAGTTCTGTAAAAGATTTTTTCAAGTTCTGTATTTATTTCAGTTCTATTATTTATGATATAATAAGAGAACTTGAATGAGACTTTCACATAACCCGAAAATTAACGTTAAAATTTGAAGATTTGTTAAAATTTTCCGAAACAACCCTTCCTTAAAGTTTATTTTTCTTATTCTGATCAGTGTACGAAAAATGTATAATGTAAATATTTTCATTCATAATTGATTTTAAAAACGATCCAATACCGCAATACCGAACTGGCAGAAAAAGGATGAAGGTAAACTGAATGCTGTAGAAATGAGATCCCTGAGGCGTATGTTTATTAAAACCATGTATAATCATGTGAAAAATGTGGAGATCCGCAAAGAGTGCAAAGCTGATGTAATAAGACCAAATGAGCGAAGAAAGGAGTGTAAGGAGAATATATTATGCAAATGCGAATGGTAGCAGAAATCGGGGACGCCCGAGGAATACATGGCACCACCAAGTGAATCAGATAATTGTGTCGGGACATGTCAATAGTCAGAATAATAGAAGAGTATGTATGAATGTGAATGAGCCAAGGAGTGTTTGCCAAGACCGGATTGTTTGCCGGTCCGTCCTCTCTGCCTACCCCTGCGGAGAAACGGCGTTGTGGTTAGTTAGTTAGTTTTCCAATATCGCATATTCCGAAATGGTTCCAACTATCTACAACGTCATTACGACATAGAAAACTCCACCGGCCGGTAAGACGGCTGGCACCGACCAGCGTGGCATCAACTCCGCCATGTGTACGATTGAAAACGAACATGTCGTTATGGCGGAAAATCGAAAATGGCACATTTCAAATCGTTATAGAAAGTTTTTTCGTTAATATAAAATAAAATAAAATACCTTCTTAGTCGTATTTTATAAGGAAATATAATTAGTATGACATATCCGATTAATGAGAAAGGTAAGTATAAAAAAATAGTCTAGAACAGGACTAGGAAGAAAAACCCAAAGGGGTTAATAAAACAAATTACCGCAATTTTAGTCATTTGCAGTAATGATGCCACTGTGTTAAATTTAAATGCAGAAATATGTGTTCCCTTAAAATAAGAGTTCAAATTCAATTATTGTATATACGCCGTTTTACACTACTAGGAATACAAAGAGGTATTTTTTTAATGTTGTAATTATTCTACCATAAAGTTATTATTCTTAAAAAAATTATAAAGCATTTGGGTATTTATTTTGTCAAGGGTTTTAAACTTAAAATGAAATATAATACCCAGTCTTTTCTCTCCGCAATTCATCAGCTGTTGTAACGAAAATACGCCTCCCGACCGCCCTCCGTAAACATTATTAAAAACCTAAATCACCCTTTCATCGATCACACAATAATTACTCTACGGGCGGTGACAGGTTATAATTAATCTAGCGCGAGGGGTGTGCCAGAGGCGTGGTCTGTCCGCCGAATTGTATTGGAAAGCATAGCCGCCGGCTTTGTTTGGATCAGCCCTGGCCGGTGTTAACCCGTCAAAAGCAAATAAAAGAGAAATAAGTATTACGGAAAAATAATATCTGGGTGTGGTGTATTGGGACCAGCACACAATGGTGTAAAACTTTTGATAATAATGGGGTTTGTTCATAATGTATTGTCAACATTTTACTAACTGCTCCATGACATAATAATGTAAACATAATTATGAATTTTTAAAAATTTACGCTGGAGAGCGTAATATCTCCACTAATGTGATGGGGACACGGCACGATCAAGTGTATTAATTACTTGAGTCGGGTCACTTCAAGAGTCAGTAGATGAGTATGTATGAGATGGTTTATGAATGCAATAGAAGCGTGCGTGTCAAGAACTAGAAGTTTGGCGGTGTACCCTCTCTGCCTACTCCTATTGTAAGTTAGTTATCGTAATACGCATTTGTGTTATCGCCAATAGGCGGTGTCGGAAATTTTTTTTCAAGTTTAAAAATATTCTTACTATCACATTTTTTTGTGAGATTCGTGAAGTGATAAATTTATGTCATTTTACGACTTCTAAAATTTTGTAATCCTTTAAAATACAATAATTTTTTTAATGCACTAATAAAATGTGCAGGCCGTAAAGCATTGTTATATTGGTTCGTTCCGCATAAAATCAGCCAGGTGCCCTCAATGGCAGGCTTAAGGGACAATACAGTGGTTGTAAATCATGATGCAGCCGCAGTCTTATGAAATAACAATCTCTGAAAATTCTTGGCATATCCGCCGCGGAACATTTTATGGTTCATGTATCTGCAGATAAAAATAGTAGGTTCTTGATAGAGATTAACAATCATACATATTGTCCCCTTCCCTGTACCACTAGAACTAGACGGTTCATTGATTATGTCTTTAGATATGTATATATAATCCCATTCATCCTCAGATGTTGGTTATATTTTCTTCAACTTTTGATATTATTATGTACCTACCTAATTTGTGTTTTTGGTTTTGCTGTTAATGACTGCATTCTGACTATTCTTATAAGACGATTTTAAACAGTCCCTGTTTCATCTATTGACAAATTTCGAAACTGTCCCATGACCTTTCTACACTAACATGTAGCTACCTAAAAATTGTAATTTTGGACTCCAAAAATACGATATTTTCAAGATTTTGTCAGCAATTTTGTCAACAACACAGCGACAGCGAGATTTCATAATTTTTCAAATGTATCATGTTAATTAAGCGATCACGCTGAGAACACAACTTATAGAATTTTAATTTTTAGAAAAGTACCTATAGAAGTTATAATCCGTCAAAATTTTGATATTCGTCGTATGACGACACGAAGCACAATTGCATGCTTTTAATCTAAATTCATTTTAAAAGCTCATTACTTTTCGGCCGGTATCATTTTCGATACGTCATATATATTTATATATAAGACGTCATTTCGTACTATATATAAATGTATGACGTCAAATAGTAAAACTAATTTTACTGCCGTTAATAACTTCTTTTTTTATTTAAAAATCAATCTCTTAAATACAGGGTTTTCCAATAAGAGACGTTATTTTGGATAGCCCGCTATTTCAGAAGATGTTACTTTTGAAGCTGTTATTTTTTAACATTTGACAAGTAAAAACTACGCCATTAATACAAATGGAACGATACACGCTTAAAACAAAGCATTGAAATTATTAAAATTCACTTGAGTGAATCAAATGCAAATCATCTTGAGTGATGAGGCCCATTTCCACCTCAGTGGCTTCGTCAACAAGCAAAATTTTCGCATCTGGGGCTCGGAAAACACAAAATTTATTGCTGAAAATCCTCTTATCCTCAAAGTGTGACTGTTTGGTGCGGTTTATGGTCCGGCAGAGTCATTGGACCTTACTTTTTCGAAAATGAGGCTGGAGCAACAGTTACGGTGAACGGATTGCGCTATCGAGAGATGATTAATGATTTTTTATGGCTGGAAATGGATGGTATTGATCTGGATAACGTTTAATTTCAACAAGACGGCGCTACGTTCCACACAAGCAACGAAACCATTGATCTTTTACGATTGAATATCAAAATGACACCTCTTATTGGATAACCCTGTACATAACATATAAAAACATTTATAATATTGTTAAATAACAACGTAGTGAAAGGCATAAGAACAAAATGGTGAAAAAATATGTTTTTTAGTATTTCTACACCAATGAAGAGAACTAGCTCTTGATTTTGGTGTAGGAGTAAAATGTCATATTATAGAGTGTATGATAGTACAGGATGTGATAACACTATAAAATATAAATATGTTCGAAATGAAGTTACTGCATTTTGTTAATGACGTTACGCGTGTTGTGTTTTTTAAAATAAAATTTTATTTTTTCTCTTGAATAATAATAATATTAAAATATTTAATAAATTTATAAATATAATTATATAATTGTTATGGATTTGTTGTGTAGAAAATAGAAACTCTTTAAATGAATCATAAAGTTTCTTCAAAATAAAAAATAAAATCAGGAGTTGACGTCTTATATATCAATATTTTTTAATCTCGATCCAACTGTCTTGAAAAAATTATGAGGTATACACGGTGTCCGGAAACTAGGGGTAAACGCGAGAAACTTTTGAGTCTGTATCACAAAGAACACCCAAAAAATTGTTTTTTTTTTGCTTTTACCTACCCATTTCAAAAAATCTTTTTTTATTGTATACAGCTGGTAGTAACCATGTTGCGTCTGACTTTTTTAAAATTTGACCTAAAAAATTTCAACATCAGACTAGATTTATTAATATAAAACGAAAGTTCATATCAAAACCACATATAACACAATATTAAACAAATCATTTCGTTTAAATGAATGTTTTTGCTAACAACTTTATAATTATATTTTTTTTAATTTTATTTAATTAAATTTCAAGACAGTTTTATCCACAGTGCTACACAATTAGAAGCAGTATAACGTACTACATAATACCTCGACAAGACGTGTTCCACTAGCGATAATCAGTGCGCTCTGCATGTAGATTGGCTTTTGTATTTTCCGGTCGTTCGGCATTAGATGATGGAAACATTGTAAGCCAAAACGGACTGATTGAACGCACAAAAGTGGATCATATTTTTAAATATATGTATTTGCATTTCAATTTGGCTTTAGGGAATGAATGAAAATCATCGAAGTTGAAATTAACCCACTCCCCGACATATAATTTGTGATTATTTACGCCAATATTTGGCTCATAACATTGAGAACTGTGTATTTATCGCCTATAATGAATACTCGCATAGGTATTATCGAGTAGGTATAGAAGCTACGAGTTTACGAAATGATCCACCTGCATCATTAGTCACATCCATGCCCGGACAGCGGGATTGCACAAGTGAGTCAAGTGACTCTTCTAAAACACGAGTTATCTCCTTCTTCGCATCGTCTGCAACCGGACCGAGAGGCAAAGGGGGAAGGTTGGAATTATTGTTTCTGTCTGACTGTTGCCCCGGGAAAGAGAAACTTATCTGGAGAAGGCGTCAATAAATCTACCCGGCGTTATCTGTGTAACTACGGCCGCTCGCTAAAGCGTAGCCAACATGTCAGTAAGGACCAGGGACGAATTTAAATTTCTTAGGAACGTTATTTAACTTGAAAATGTTTTTGAAAACCTTCCATACCAAGATCCCACCAGAGTTAACAGTGAAAGGCTTTTGCTGTCGCCAAAAAATATTAAAATATATTTCTTGGCCGAAGGGTTGTGGCGCGTAAGTGGGGTGTATTCTGAAAATAGACCATCGTCCCTTGCTTGTTAGTGCGCTTAAGTCATCGAGCGGAGATGGGGTCTGATAAGTGCCCAGAAATTCACTCTGCGCGACCAAATAATCATCCGTAAGGGGTTACATGTTATTCGTGCGTCGCCATGTAGACCTCAAGGTGTTCTAAACGTTAAGGTTAAGTAAAATATAAATTATGATCAGAGACGAACGAAAGACACTTTACTAAAGATACTACCCTCCGCATCTTTTTTAAAACATAGCTAATGCTTCGCAAAAAAAGAAGATTCGGGGATATTCTTCAACCCACATATGTGGTATTTTTACTTTTCCTAAGAAGCCACTCTTAAGTTGGTTGACGGATATTATCAACTCTTTATTATGCAGTTGGTAACTATCACTATTTCAATTGAAGTTAATCCCAATGAAACCTATTTAATTTGTAGCATCGTTTGTAGCGTCCACACCAAAACTAAAATTTTTAATTTGATCTATGTTCCCTATTTCAAGATTGGTTTAATGGTTTTATGGTTCCTACAGAGGCAGTAAAATTATTTATCAACTCTTACGTAGTCTCACTTCTCGATTAATGCAACAGCATTTATGTCAACCTTAAAAATCTCAAATTGACAAACTTCAATCAGTGTTTAATTCAGAAGTACGCCTCATAGCCGGGGTTTCTAAATATTCGCCCATTTCAGAACACCTTCGTTACCTTCACTGGCTCAAGTGCCTTGAAAGAATCTAGTACAAATTATGCTGGATGGTGTATTAATCCATCAATTAAAATGCCCCATCCGACATCTCTGAACTATGCGTCCTGGAAAATACTGGTCTGATGCAGTCAACTATTAGATCAGCAACATAATCAGCTGTAGGCAGACTGATGGAACCTGATGTCAAAGGCTTGGAATAAACTCCCTCCTGAACTTAGATGTATTCTGGTCTAAACTAAAAACTTACCTCTTTAAGCTCTCATACCCTTAAATTAAATATACCTGGCTGAGAGAGAGGGTACCTACCCTAATGTATGGAAGTGAGACATGGAACTGGCAGGGAAAGGATGAAATTAGACTGAATGCCGTTGAAGTGAGATCCCTGAGGCGTATGTGTGTAAAAACCATGTATGATCGTGTGAGAAATGTGAAGATCCGCAAAGAGTGCAAAGCTGATGTAAGCGTAATGAGTAAGATTAAGAAAAGAACGCTTAGATGTTTTGGGCATATGGACCGAATGACCAAAGAAAAGAGTGTAAGGAGAATATATGACGCAAAGGCGAATGGTAGCAGAAATGTATGAATGTGTACTGTATATTATATTTCTGTACAAAATAGAATACTAACATATGTATATTTGTAGAAATGTATTATATATTTGTACAGCACCCTTGAGGTGATTTTGCACAAAACGGCGCTTTACAAGTCATCCAAATATTATTATTATTTTTTAAAGAAGCTTTCCTTTTTTAAGCATGATGTTTTGTAAAGTCTTAATATTCCGCTATAAAGTTTCCATCAATTTTCCGTCTTCGGGAAAAATCTTTTCCACTAGCACAATACAACATGCAAGTAACATTGTCATATTCAATATTATCCGCCTTTTTCAGACCTATGTTTTCTAGCAAGATACAGTTTGTAGTTCCTTTTTCAATTTTTTCTTGATTAGGTCTATTTCCCTACTCCTAACTTCCAAATTTACTCTCCCTTTTGATGAACGATGTAATACTGCTGGTGGTGTTGTTTTTACCACAATTATTACACCTGTCCAAGTGATTAAAGTATATTGTCACTTAATTGTGTTTTCTATTAAAGTCATTATTTTAACAATTGCATTTTTACGAGAATAATAACCCGTTTCACTTCGCCTCTGTGGCTCCAAGTCAGGCCAGGAAGGCAGTAAAGATATCAAGTTAACACGTGGGCCTAATTCAATGTTATTGGCCGACTTTTCGCATAGGAAATGGCAGGGCCGGCACTTACACGAATATTTTCTCCTGGAATATATTTTTTATGTTTATGAATCAAGGAGTGTGTGCCATGACAGAGTTGTTTGACGGTCTTTACCTACTCTACGCTTTTTTTCTGTTAGTTATTAAAATAGGATTGATACTTCCCGTGTTTCACGCTTAGAGAAACACCATAAATATTCCTAAAATGCACACAAAATGTTCAATCGCAACGATTCACAGATTTTGTAAATAAATTTGATTGCCATTTGATGATTAAAATGATTCGAATAAAATTCAATAGATTAAAAGAAAGTATGTCTGCCCAGAAACGTTTGAAATTTTCTGTATTTATTTATATCAATATATTTTTTTATTAAATATATAAACACATTACAATAATTTACACATATAGATGTTTCGAAGCTAACTTTGAAAAAATGATAATTTTAAAGAAACTGCCCAACTCAATTGAGAAATTATTTCTCGTGTTTGAATAATGGGAATTTATATTAAATGAACCTAAATGCCACCCAAAATTACAAGTCAGAGTGTTTTTGTTATTAAATATATTATATCGTAGGTACTTTTTAAACTTTATAGTTTGTTTTTTGTTTGTATCCAAAATGTCTCAAATAGCGACGACCCCGACTTCAAATTAAAGTGTGTTGATCTGTGTAACTTACTTTCAAATAAATAAGATTTATTTCTTTGGTCGTTGATAAATAAATCACCTTCTTCACAAAACGAATTCATGTTCGACACTGTCGAATGTGTTCGTAAAGCCAACGCTATAAATATTAAAGTGTAGATGATTATTTATTGCACACTACTCTGTCGAGCAATAAACATCAATAAAAATTTGAAAAGCCTGTGTACATAATAATATGAAGGGTCCAGAATAATAGAGGAATAACAAAAATTTTCAGAAGAACAGTAAAATAAAATTAATAAAATTTATTAAAAGCATCTTTTCCCGTCATTTACAGAACGTAAAGCAGAGGGAAGTTATTATAGACTGCATTATGACATATTTTACATAATTAATTTTGTATGCATTTTTCATCCGTTGGGGGCAAGATGTGCACAAATTAAATACAAAATCTAATAAAAATTAAAAAGAAGCAACTTATAAAAACAAATAAGTAGTAGAATAGAAGCAAAATAATAGTAATAGGTTCTGATATTACTAGCACAAAGATTGGCATTTTTTACGGTTAACAGATTACATGTTATTCAAACATCATTCAATGGTACAATGATACGGTGAACTTTGTCAAAGAAACTGGAGACCTGGAAAAAGACATTGTCAAACCTTGCTAGATTCCCGATGACAAGCCAACTTAACCAAAGGGAATGGGATTACAGAGAGATATATAGATGGAGAGAATGTTCCCGGAGACAGATGGTTAGACAGTTAGTTGAGGAAAGTCATATTACTGTACTTAAAGAAACTGCATACAGTATATAAAACGACAACTCTAGTAGACTTTGTCAAATAGACAGAGCCTATAGTGACAGCAGAAAGATGATAATGTTAAATCTACAGATATATTGCTAAAAACTCAAATACAAAACGTGGTGCTGTCAATTTCGAACAATGCTTAAATCATGGAATGTCTCGCAGTAATACAAAAAGGAGACGAATTTATTTTACCAGTCAGTATCACTCGTACATAAGAATACTCCATAGCTATCGATGTCCCGTGTACTAAAAGGCACAAGAAGTTAAGGGCTGTTTAAGTCACATCAGTGGATGATAAACATGCGCAGGAGTCGATGTTGTCCAAAAATCGCCATGCAAACTCTCGATTAAAACTTCAGTGTACACAATCAAATAAACTAGGAACATATAACCCAAGATTACCTTGAAATCTTATCAGAAAACGTTCAAATAGGGATAATTCAAAGAGTAGTCAAAAATGATAATAAATTTATTTTCACCGAAAATAAAAATTGAGAAAAAGATCTTTGCTTCGGGTGGATATCAATAGATATCCCTAGCTTTCAGAAGACGTCACGTTAAACTATGTAGGTATATCTAGAACTGAAGTTAGTAGAGAACGATTAGAAACTGAATGGACAAATGCGTCGGGATTCCACCCTCTGCTATTGTTGTATCCCGTTCTACCCACTGCTAGTCATCATTCCTGAAGCAAAATGTTTTGCTTAAGATTTTAAAAGTAGTAGGAAATCAAATGTTATGCTATTATTCGTCTTCTAGGAAAGTCTGCCTTAAGAAGATATAAAAAGAGCTAAGAAATCTGCTAAACAAATAGATTTCTTTTTGTTATTTTAATAAGAATTCAAAATTGGATTCTGAACTTGCCTCACTACAACCCCTGACCCCACACATTAACCCCAGTCCACACAGCGTCCGGCTAGCGTCCGCAAGACGTGGAGAAGTGATCTCTTCGGACATAAATTACTATTTGCATAAGACACACGACACGGGCTCGGCGGTACTAAATCTCCGGCGGGACCTTTCAATATGAGCGCGCCAACAGCGGAGGTAATTAACGGCTCGGGAGGCGCGTAAAGATGCCGCTTGTATCGCCCAAGCCGGCTATCGGCTGCTAGGAGAAAAGTACCCGATATTTACTTACATTCATATTTTACACGCTTTCCAGAAAATTCAAATGATTTCCATGTCACAACATGCAAAAATCTAAAAAATTCATAAAAATCGGTAATTCGTTTTTTATATTTAATTTTTCGAGAAAAACTAGCTTATTATAACGCTTTTTCTTGTGGTTGGTTGTTCCTTTTTCGTTTTTAACATTTCGAACGCATTTGAAAGGAATTTTTCCTTAATCAGTAGCACTAAATTTTGACCACTTTTGCTCGATTTTTGAATTTTGCACAGAATTTTATTAATGTTTATGTATGTGTTTTCATAAAATTGAGATATGATGGTTTGCAAAGCATACTGAAGCATATTGTTGTAGACAGAGATGTGCAAAATGGGTACCCAAAACCATTTGAAATGCAAAATGGAAATGGGTCAAAACTTTTCCATTTGAAAATGCAAAATGCAAAATGGTTTTTAGAAAAGCATTTCAAATGCAAAATGAAAAATACCTATTTTCAAAATGCATTGAAAATGCAAAATGGTTTCTCAGGTCAAACAATTAAAATAATTATAGAATTTTTAAACAATTTTGTCATTTAATAATGGACATCAATGTAGAACAAACATTATACATTATGGTAAATCCAAAAACACCACGACTACAGATTATGAAACCACAAATAATTTGCGAATAAATGCAAATAATTTTGTCATTTAATAATGGACATCAATGTAGAACAAACATTATACATTATGGTAAATCCAAAAACACCACGACTATAGATTATGAAACCACAAATAATTTGCGCGGGACTAATGTTGCCAACGTAAAAACATAGAAACTATATCTAACATTTAATATAACAGCGTCATAGCCCCTTGTTCAGTATTTGAATCAGTATTTTTTGTAATGGTTTCACTCAAATGCCAGGGCTCCTACCAGGGAGCAACTTGACAAATGGAAATTATCTCTCATAGCGAGGTTGAGGACCGACTGATATTTGGGGCTTATGAAAAAAAGATGAGTAGAGATAGTAGGAAGAATGTTGCAAAAAGCATTTAAAATGGAAAATGCATTGAGAAAAGCATTTAAAATGCAAAATGGTTTTTAGAAAAGCATTTAAATGGAAAATACCCATTTTGCATTTTGCATTTCCATTTGAAATGGATTTATTTGAAATAAAGCACATCTCTGGTTGTAGAATGGTAAGATTCTTCAGCTTATTGATGGCCTTTTAAAAACACAAAAATAATCACCATAAAATTTACTAATTGAATGGTGAATATTTTATATGCAAATGTTACGTTTCATTATTGGATAGGATATATGAGACCGGAGAAGACACGTGAAACCAGAGGACATAGCCACATATACAATGACAACCCTGGTGAACTTTATAGAAGGGACAGGGTGACTGTTAAAGTAATGAGGTATTATAATGGGAGATAGCACAATGGGCCTACGCCCAATGCTCAACTATATGTAAACTGTCTCCGCCCTTTGAATAAAAAATACGTTTCATAATAATTAGCTTTTTTCAGCATGTAAGGTAACCCCAATTCCATACTGGTGAAAGATTACCCCTAAACCAAGGATTCTTGCCTTTTTCTATCCCCTTGACATTATCCTCCTATTTCCAAGCAGATAACTCTTAGTAACGTGATATTTTGACGACCTTCTTGTTCGAAGGGTAAGGCTCTCGACTAGCAATCCGGAGGTCACGGGTTCTAATGCCGTCGTACAAGTAAATTTTGTTTAATTAATTCCTGTTATTTCAAAATTTATTCATGCATAATAAAATAAACTTTATATTTTTGGCACGTTCTAGAGTGGAATATGTTCCCACTATCGCCCTGGTATAAGACCAGAGTTCATAATTGAAACGTTATTTAAAATGGCTTTAGCAGTATTTGGTGACCAGATCTTAAAAGCCAGGTACTTCCTAACCTTCCTCCTCTTTACCCTCTCCACTTCCTTCAGCCTAACAGCATACCAGAATTGGGGATGCCGTAGTCTCACAGACTCCAGACAGTAGAGAGCACCTGGGAATCTTGTGCGATATTCAAATAAAAAAAACCACTTAGTGTACGTACGTACCAAGTAAACAAATTATGCGAAAAAATAATTTTTAAGTTGACTCCCACTCGTATAATAGTTTAACTCCAGAGTTCACGTGCTAAACGAAATCGTGATCATAAATTTAGCTTTGTGTTATCGCTTCAACGATATATGTCGCAAATCCATGAATTAAAAATATAATATAAAAAAAATTTAACAAGACGTTTTAAACTAATTAAAATAATAGATTAAAAATTGGTTCAGAAATCTTGAATGGGTATGAATACCGAGTTAGAGAAATATATATATTTTTTAAACTACATATACCCATGTAAATGGCCAAGATTCTCTCTTGATTCTTAAAAAAGCCTGGATTGAATTGGAAGGAAATCACCGTAGCTTGTTCCGCGTGCCTTCAATTTTACATAAGAGTCGGAGAAACCGTAATAAGTAAACGGTGTTTGGAAACTCGCAGTACAAGAAACTGGCGAATTTACACCACGAAAGTAACTAAAAAAAATTGAACTCTGTATTTCAATTTTTTCGTGAACAGGGTTAAAAGCGTTTAGAGCTGGGTCGATGCATTTTAAAATACATTCAGCTACTGACATTAACAGGCTTTTTTTTTAATTTCCTAAAATTCCAACTTTGGACTCGATTTACTTGAATAATATGAAATAAAATGGACTCCAAATCTGATGTAGATTGTACCGTGTATATAGAAGACGTGGGATCAATGCTGCTAGCTCCACCGAGTATAGTTCATTGAAATACCCATAAAGTACGCATACCAAAGTAACATCTACATGAAGTATATGCATTAACGATTGCAATCAATTTGCTAACCTACCCGTCTAATGTCAACATCCTGACCTTCAACCGTAATTAAAATAAATATTTTTCAGAACAAGCCATCTACCACGAATACGTCTATACCGTATCGTGAAGCCCATCTTACACGGTGTAAAATACTATAAAACAAACGTTGGCCCTGCGTCGTAAAGTCGCATCGTTAACACTTTGCGTACCAGTCGCAACTTCAAAGGAAGCCGCCGAGGTTGATCGGACGTCTATAGACGGCCCGACAGACCGCGCCTGGTTTGTTTCAGACAAGACGTTAATTTCATCGCGACGGGAACGCGGCGTGGACGGATTTACGCGTAATTAGCGGGAGGATGGACGGATAATTTGATAAATTCGAGAGATTTGTCAGAACTTCCAAGGAGATGTCTTACACGAATAAAATAGATTTGACAAGTGCTTGAATGAAAACCATATGCACACTTTGTATAAGCACTCATCCTTCGACTAATCAGAATGTACCTTGCGCACCAGAGATTATATAATAATGTTTTATTTCCAAATTGCTTTGATTTTTTTTGTCAAAGTGAATTAGTTTAAGTATGTTTTTTTTAATTACATAAAAATTACAGCTAAAAGATATTTCAAAGCTACACAGCTAAGTAGTATTTTTTTTACATTTCTCCGGACTGCAAATGTAGCCAGCCGTCCTTATCAGTGGCGGCTCGTGAATTTGAGTGAAGTGCGATAAGAGTGTTTTAAAAATTCTAAAAAAAAAAAGTTTTAAAAATTACACATTATTGATGTTGTGTAGTCCAAAACGATTTTTTTCGGGAAATTCCTAAAAATATTCAATTAACATCAATAATGCGTTTTTGTAATATTAGATCTCTAGTATACCAAAACGTCACCAGCGGCCACTGGTCCCAATGTAGGCTTTTTACCAAAAATCAAAATTCTAAATGCACTCTAAGTTCCATTATAATTTAAAAGGGATGAAAAGTTCTTAGAACAACATTATTTTATATTTTTGTACACCTTCAGGTACATCCGATTTTAGACAAACACTTAACATCTTAACAATGGGTAAAGATAACCCCTTAACAATGATTTACATCAAAATTGTTAATTGGGAGCACGACTGTTGAGAGCTCTCGAGTCTAGTCAACACAAAAGTAACAACTCGATATACTAAGCATGAGGAATACATATATATTTCAATGTCACCGTACTCAAACAAATTGTGAAGCAAAGTTGCCAATTCCTCCCCTATAAAGAGTAAAATAAATAAAACAACATTGAAATGTACTTAGGTACTCCAACTTTGTAGATTTACGGTATATAAGACGAAAAGTTACCGCAAACGTTTCCATCGCAATAACTCGAATTCAAAGTTCTTTGGCGAAGATCGTTTTGTGATTTAACCCCTCTGGTTCAGATGTAGGATGTTGTTAGGCCTTTTAGGGCGACTCGAGCCATGCAAAAGCAGCAAGCTCACACCGAGCGGGAATAAGAAGGAAAAACAAATGACCTTAAGGTGTTTTGCAGTAAGTTTTCAAGTCGTGACGTCATTATCTACCATACGTTAAAAGCTGTACATGCGAGTAGTACTCACCAAAACAGGAATGGCCTCTGTAAGTTCGTGTGTCTTGTGTTTTGTGTGGAAATTATATGCAAATCTACTGTTGTAAGTATCTTCATATTCCAATACGAATATGAGAAAAACGTGTTCTGTAGACATAAAATTTATTTTGTACACATTTATGGTACCTGAAAAATATTTATTTCGAGATTATTTTTAAAAGTTAAAGCAGCTTAGAGGCTTCACATTTTTAATATTTAAGCTCAGAAAAAGGTGAGTTAGCTCAAAATTTTAACGGTTCCTTAGGAGGAAGGTAGGTAACATTTTAAAATGACTGTATTACGTGTTACATATTATGTGTAATATTGTATTTTTACATACCTCAAATTATCTTCAGATATTACAGATCCCAGTTAAAAAAATATTTGTTAGAGATTTAGTAATCCTATTAAAATTAAATTATTAATTGTGACATATATGTTACAGTTTCTGCCTAAAATGACGTTTGAAACCATGGAGGCCAATGTTGAAAATATAAAAGGAGCTTGATATCATTACGGAGGACTATAGATACATCTTGCATGTAATGCTGGGCAAGCACGCTCATTGTACCGCGTGGAATACATGGTAGTTTGCGGTGTTACCCTGGTGGTTGTTTGCGAACAATTTAATACCGTGAAATATTACCACCTAGATTCCAAACTTTGCTTGTAAAGGAGTATTTAATAACCAGCTTAATACCGTGGTACCCCCCAACCTTCCTCTTCTCCATTTGCTCCCTTTCCACTTTCTTCATCCTTGCAACATTACCGTAATGGGGGATGTCATAGTCCCATCGGCTCTGGGCAGTCCAAGAACTCTCGAGAAGATAATAGAAGAATAAGAGAAGCCACCACTTCTCTGGTCAACAGTACCACACACCTAAGTTTGTAATGAACTCAATTTAAAGTAACTTTGTACTTTGCGGTGACGGTTTTATGAGCGTTTCCGTAAAAGGAATACCTCTCGCAACCTAAACTTAACGCTTGAACTTCCCGTTGTGACCAGATGATGTGTGAAGTACGTGGCAACTGAAAGGAGGGAAAATGAGGGAGAGGTTTATATTCATAATAAGAATATTAATTTGTTCACGGTTGATATTTTCTAGCATGAGAACGGGTAGTTTTTATGATTCGTTATTGTGTTCGATCGGCTGGGAAATGAAAATAGCAGTCACGGGAAGTGAAAACAATTATTTTATTATTTTCAAAATATGCGCAAAAAAATATACTACGAATTAAAAATTTATCATAATTTTTAATAGATCCATTACCAATTTTACTGACAATTGAAGCAAATACCCCGCACAGAGTCACTACGGCCGCGGCGGGCGGAAATAACCGACGTAGAAAGAGTCACGAGGCTTGCCTAATGAAGCGTCGTTCCGTGCAAGAGCGTCGCCCGACTTGCCAACGCTTCCTACGCAAAAGTCAATTTTACTCCACACGGCAAAAAATGTTTTGCATCAAAAATATCAATCATGTGGCTATTTTGTCGCCTATTATTACTTTTTTAAAATTGAAAATACCAATTCGACCAAATCTCGTCTTCCAAAGACGTAATAAAATCTTAATATAATTAGTTTCTTTAAGTAATCACTTAAAATCGAGCTATCTATCGAGAACCTTAAATTTAAACACATTTTAAAAGCTAACAAATTATTATTTTTTAATTTATTTTTTATTTTTAACCAATTTACATATAATACATAATATATAATATTAGTGGTAACAATAAATTCTCGTGTTTAGGGAGGGAGCACTATCAACTTGACAGTACTATACATACTTATCAGTTGTTACAATTTGGATGCATGAAGGACTACTTTTTTTATACATAATGAAAATATAAGTTGCAATTTTTTTTTTTTGTACATAGTGAAATTTTTTTATACATAATGAAAAATATAAGGTGGCATTTGTTTTGTACATAATGGAAATATAGGTTGGCACATCGTAAATCGTAACACATACCTACTTAGAAATTATTTAATAGTAAAATGTTTTTTGAGTTTTTGTTTAAAAATTTCATAATTCCTCTCGGATTGTATTTCTATAGGGAGTTCGTTAAAGCATTTTATTGCTGAGTATGTATATTAATGATGTTGGGCTGTTGTAGTTTTAATTTAAGGGATTATTATTTGTCCTAAGGTTCTCGGTTTGGTGCTGAATGACTTTATTGTTAGTTTGTCTTTATGGATTTGTAGTAATGTGTTTTTTTGATAAATTTTATTTATTGGTAATACTTTAAATTCATCGAATAATTTTTGGGTTGAATAGTCTAATTGTTTCTTAAGAATTATTTTGATGAGTCTTCTATATACTATTACAAGTGGGGTTAAGTTGGTTTTATACGCTCCTCCCCATCCTATTATTCCGTATTGCAGAACTGATTGGGCTAATGCATAGTAAACCTTTAGTAGCAAAGATTTATGTAATATATTTCTTAGTTTGAGGAATACGTAATAAAGTTTACGTATTCTATTTACAGTTTGCGCAATATGTTCAGTCCATTTAATATGTTGGTCTATAATTATGCCTAAATATTTAATATTACGTTTTTTTGAGATTTTTGAGCATTTAGGTGAATTGCAGTTGTCAGTAAGTATAATTATTACAAGAGTTATGGATAGTTATATTGGAATTTATTGTTGGGTGCATTTTGTCTGATAATGTGAAAGTCATGAAATAGGTTTTGTCAGAGTTTAAGGAGAGGTCATAGAATAAGGAGAGGTTATATGAGAGGTTCTTAGCAATAATTATTAGCATGAAGCACCCATATAAATTGGCGGTCGGTCAGGTGCTTTTAAAAACTAGCTTTTTATTCAACAATTATTGTTTATCAGATTTTTTGTCTTGTAAAATAAGTTTATTTAAAAAAAAAACATTTTAAAGCCGTTTAAATAAAGACACTTAATTTTACGCCTTGTCCCATCGATAAAAGATTAAAGTTCTCGTTGTTAAAATACGACACACGACACTTCGACGTTCGGCTTGTTCCCGTTACCTGTCGGCTTAATACGTGTATTACCTGTAATAATTATCGTCGTTTCGCATTTCATTCACACTCCGAGGTAATGAGCTTTATCGTTTATTTTTCGAGGGCATTCTCTGTCGACTGAATGTTGTTATTTGCATGTTAACGTCAATCCAAATTAGTAAAAAAAATTAATAATTTGAAATAAGAATATATTCAAATTTGAAGATTTTTTTATACTACGATGTTCAAAAAAAAAATCATAGTAAATTTGTCAAAATATTTAAATGTAGGTAAGTATGTAATAGTCTATTAAATAATAGGCAACAGGCATTGACGGTCTCCGTGGTCGAGGGGTAAGGCTTTCGACTATCAAGCCGGAGATCGCGGGTTTAAATGTGCAAATAAATTTTATTTTTGAATTTGTGTTATTTCACAATTTATTCATTAAGGCGATGCACTACGTCGTGTAGTATTTTAAATTGAGCCGCTATCAATAGCAACCCTTACGTAGATGGCGATAAGGTTTAAATTCCCGCTTAACACCATCCGTCTGTTTTGATTTATGCAAGAAAAAAACATGGCCAAAAAGTGTCTTTTATTTTATTTTGTGGATGTTCAGGGATAAATATATAATTTTTTTTCGATCATTTTATAAATAACTTAATTTGCCACATTATACAATAAAATCATAACCGAAAATGGGTTCGTAAGCAGGAGATTTTAAACTTTAAAGCAGTTTTCATAGGCCTTATACAAAATTTTTTCTGGGCTTATAAAAAGACAAATCTAAAAAATACTCGATTATTTCAAAGACCAAGATGTATTCTACTCGCAGTATTTAATTAAAGCATGTGAAACATTTCTAGGTGACCAAATTTTCAAACCAAAAACACATGATTTTGCATTACTACGTATGGCATCGCCATAAAAATAATATTTAATATACTTGCGGCACGTTCCAGAGTAGAAGATCCTCTAGGGATCACAGTGGTGTAAGACCACCATTCCGAATTGAAATGTTCCTTGAAATGGCTTTGGTCGTATTTGGTGAACAGATCTGAATAGCCAGGTAGTTCCTCACCTTCTTTTTCTTCATCTCTTTTTCCTCCCCACTACCTTCAGCCTCACAAAACACCTCAATTGGGGATGCCATAGTCCTACTGGCTCCAGACAGTTGGGAACGATAAGAATTTTCACTCCCTACTGAAAAAAAAATGTTGGTACAAAATAGGTCACTAGAGGAACTGAAAACCTATTCCATAAGTTGAGGAACGTGTATGAGAAGTGTAGGTATAAGAAATAAAATAGCTTCATGTTAAGGACTTTAAGAGCTTCATGTTAAGGAAATGCTTAGATCAAAAAAAAATTATTTTTTTTGTAGATTTATTGGTTATTTTTGTAGTTCGAGTTTCCGGACACTGTTAATATATGACATAAAATTCAAGACGAGTACAATGACGAACATTCAAAAAACATTAGACTATCGGTAGCATTAACATGCTCACGTCTGTCGTAATCACTCGTTTCGTATTAATGCGATAACTTGGCAACTCTGTTATTCAATGCGCAGATATAACGCCCAACAAGCTGGTCGTTATCGCACAGCGAATAAATCAAAATTCGTCGGCTTCCGGTTTGTAACGGGAACGGAAACGCCTTGCCACTTCCGCTATCCCCCACCCCACAGGATCCAACCCTTGCAGTTTCTCCATAACCCGCTGTAATTTATCGCCCTCGAGCCTTGGAAAATTCAATAAATAATTTTAAATTGACGTCGAAAATTATTGTTTTGGGCGTTCAATATAATGTTTATGTTTTTCTAGAAATAAATTATGTAGGTACCTTCCTCGTATATGAAATATGTAATCGAATTAATAAGCAACTCTAGTCCATTTAAAAATATACATTATTCATATTTTTTAACGATAAACTAATGTTTATAAGACACGATTTTTCTATGCAAAGCATAAAGGATAACAAATAATATAAGCAATAATTAGTCGCCTGAAATATCAATACAAATTGAAAATATCTCCCGAGTAAAATAAAATAAATTAAGTTATGTCTCGACGACATCTAGTGAGAAATTTAGCACTAACAAAGCCTTTCCTACAAAAATAAAGTTGGTTGTTTACAGGTGGAAAAAATATAATAAGCAGTTATTGTTGATTAAGGTACTAGTACATATTGAATCATTTGGCGATTGGAAATAAGCCTACATAGCTCGGTGGTTTCAGAGCACCTGACCGGACATCAGAAGGCACGGGTTCTATTCCCGTTGGCGGCATTTATTTTTACTCGGGAGATATTTTTAATTTTTATTGATATTTCAGGCGACTAATTATTGCTTATAAGTATTTGTTACATTATTAATGTTTAGATCTGGATCCCGCAATACTTCTTTATTGCCAATGTCTTTCTCGGGTGTCTCCGTCTTCTTTCACCATGCACTACTAATGTTACTGTCAAAAAACTACATTACTTTGACTTCAATTCGACTCTGTATCTCATGTTGCGGTATTGCATATAATATTTTGAGTTAAGTATTCATCGGGCGTCCTCAACTTCTTCTATCATTCAAACCGCCCTCTAAACATTCCTGGCACTAATAAAAACAATCTTTCAAATTTTCAACGATATCGGTCGACTACTTTTCGAGTTTTGCGAACACAAACATGAGCAGGCTGAATTTTTACGTATTAAGATGATATTTTAACTTAAATACCAGCATATATATTTTCAATAAAATAATGAAAACACTTTGTTTTTACCACGATAATCTTTATTTTTTATATAAAGTCAACATGTTTCGAGAACGATGTTCTCTTCATCAGGACAATTAATGTAATGTAATGTTCTGATGAAGAGAACATCGCTCTCGAAACATGTTGACTTTATATAAAAAATAAAGATTATCGTGGTAAAAACAAAGTGTTTTAATTATTTTATTAATAAAATGGTGCCACAAAGTGAATTTGCAAAATTTGAAGAAGTATATATTTTCATTTTAGTAGTTAGTTTTAATAGTTAATTAAAGTTAATTTTCAATGTTTTAATTTTTCAATGCCTGCTAAATCTCCCGTGGGGCTTCTTGTGACGTCACAAGATGCTCACTTTTTAATATTAACAGGCTCAACTCAAGTACTAAACTGAGACGGCCTCATAATATATAGTCGTTCTATTTCCTTTTGTATTGTTGTAAAATGTACGACTTAGGGAGGATAAAAAGTGAAGATATGTTGATCATTAGATAATCTCATTATAAAAAATTATAAAAAATATATATGTACATTATTGTCAAAACACTGATACATAATTTTTAAGTCCATACAATACAAAAACCCATATTTATCACCTCTGAACACAATTGTCAATTCTGTATTAATCTGTACTTTATTTAGCAATGCTATCGATTATTTTCTAATCATCCAACTATATTATAAACCTAAAAACTACCCTTCACATTTTTTCTACCTTACAACTCCTGTGGTGATCTGTCTTTTTATTACTACTATCTGGCTGTTATTTACTTTACCGGTTTTGTTTTATATTAAGTGCTAAATTATAATATGAACTAAACTTGTCAATTTGACTGGCCTAAAACAGGATCCATTCCTAGTTGGCTAGTCAAAGTTTCCGCGTATTTTATTGTATGATTTTTATGTTTATTTTTATGTTTTTTTATTATTATTATTATTATTAAGCAGTGTTAAAAAGAGAAATTTCCACGCTTTGTATTTGCAACTAAAAGTTCTCCATACACATCCTAATAATTGTAATATATTAAAAGTCACCAACCATTAAATTGGACATTTTTGCCAAAAAGATTTGTCAAAGTTTGCAAATTTTGGAATAATTATCTTTATTAAATGATGTTTAGTAAAAATATTTAGTGAAGTGACAATAACCTTGTTAATTTTACAGCCGAAAAACCGTTTTATTTATGACAAGTGAGATTTTACAAGCGGTACGATAAGCACGAGCTAGTGACAATAAGACAATAAAGTGATATTTTTTCTTGGAAGACATGAACCAGGTGATGATGATACTTACAACGCGTTGATTGTTTTGATGCGATTTATGCGATGCGATGATGAAATTTAGAAGCATTAAATATTTAAAACAATCGTTTATTATACATTTAGTAATAAAAGTATATTTTTCTAGTTGAAAATATACTGCATACTATATTGATAGTAGAGGTAGCTAGGTACATACGAATATTAAAGCCGATTTGAATGTAACTATTAACGGCTATAAGGAGCAAATTTAGTCGATCCCCTCGTGCTCGTTATAACCATGTTAGACTGTATTATTAATTGTACATGTCTGTTTGTAACATAAAACTCTGAAAGAATCTTTTATCTGCTTTCAAAATCAGCAATTCATTTTGGTAGACACTCTAAAACAGAGAATCTATTAGATTCACAAATTTCTGATAATTAACTAACTTCTGATGCACGGTCGATCAATAAATGTTTTATCGATAATGTCGTTAACTTGTCGTCGTTCCTAAGCATGACTGCAGTTCGGCAACGAAAAAAAAACAGTGCACAGTGACTAAGTATTTTTAATTTAATCGACGTGAACTATTATTTGTAAATTAGTGATCTGCAATCATGCTAGGGAACCATTAGGGAACGATAACAAGTTATTAACATCATTGAATAATTCCTTTATCAATTGACCGAACAGATATCGAGAATTTAAAACCCGCGAAGACTTGCAAGAAATAGCGGATCCAGGGATGCCAACAAAGCAGGGCGTTTTGAAGAGTAAGTTTTTTATTCATATTTAAATAAAAAAATATTAATTCTGCCTTATTATATTTAGTAAAACTTATATATTCAGAATCGGTGATGGATGGCTTATATTCATAAATAAATTTTAACCCATTATATTTTGAATTGGAGTTCATTATTAAGTGAACAGGATACCGTACAAAATTACTGCCCGTAGCCAGTTAACTATATATATATATATTTTTTTTTAAAAGAAAGACAAACATTCCCAGGTTACGAATAACCCACATCCCTAATTGAGAGGCTTGAAGGTAGTCAGCGAGCGGAAGGAGATGGGAAAGAGTAAGGTTGTGAAGGGTACTATTTTAATCGTTTTGATTCTGTTATTTTGGTCTTTCACCATCTTTAATAATGATCACTCTCTCTTTTTCAGTACCACGAAGCTTCATGTATCTTTTTTTCGTAAGAAAGTCCCCATAAAGAAATAATTTTTTTTTATGAATTATCACACAAAGTATTTATTTAATTAATATTTAATCATTCTTAATATACATTGATTTTTGAATTTGTTTTTACAAAAATATTGTGTCAATGGCGGAATATCAATATCAGGACGATAACTAAATAGCTAACTATCTAACTTACCAAACGTCACGCCGTTTCCCCAGAGGGGTAGGCAGAGAAGACAGACTGCTATACAATGCTTATGAATATCTATATTTATGTTAACATGCAGCTAACCAGCTACCTTCCAATATAATTACCTACATATTATTATTAAGATGAAAACTAGTTATTTTGTTTAGATTGAATTGAGTAAATCGATCTTTGACCACAATTTCACCCGTTCTTCCCATGGGAAAGGTATCATCGTCAGCTTTTCTTTTATTTCCAGAACATTATATTTATTCTTGGTGATTGGATTCCATTTTATGAGCTCAGAACTGGATTGATCAGGGGTTGGATTCCTGTTGAAAGAAATTGAATTATTAAAAAGATGTAAATTTGTTTACATTTTTCACAATTTAATATGACGAGCCACATCAAAAGAAAGAAAACAATTTTAAAATAACGTACCCAAACTTCGCGAAGTTAGTCCACATCTCAACCAACTGTCGTCTAACTTGAAGGTCGAATTCTGTCGCTTGACTCTCATTTATCGATGGTAGTTTGGAAAGATACAACAATTCCGAGCCATGACGAGCTCCAATCCCCAAATTCTTGAATTTGGTAAGGTTAAATTCAAAACTCCCTTTATAGGAAAATATATAGCTGTAGCCACAAATGCCGTGCTGAAGATAGTAATGAAGGGACCTTTCTATTCCAGCTATAAAAAGCATGTCGGAGAGGTAGTTATCAACTTTTTCATTCTCTGAAATGTTGCCTGAATTGTAAAGGGTTTTCAGTTCACTATTCACCTTTGGTTTATCGCCAAAACGAATGCTAAATGAAGCCATATAATCTGCGAACTTTTCTGCTTTGAGGTTTCGCAAATGTGATCCGTAATATGATTTGAAGAAAGAACCCTCATTGCTGCAAAAGCCTGTTATTATCGGAACTTTGTGGAATTTTCCAACCTTTAGGATTTCGAGTGGTTCGGCAGTTAAAAACGAATCGACATTTGTAAAGTTTTTCTCAACGACTGGAGCAAATCCAAATAATTCGCCAGCTTTAATTGCGGTTTCATCAATAATTTTATTGACAAACTTTACCAGCTCATTGACATCAAGATTCTGCAGATGTTGAATCAACGCAATATCATCGTTGATTGTTACGCCCAGGACAGTTTTCAACTTGTTTACAAGTTGCGAAGGGTTTTTGTTCCGGGCCCAAGGGTTCAACGTCGATCCTGATTGTATAATTGCTTTGTGGAATAAGCCTTTTGAAAGTGGAGAAAGCATTTGATATTCGATGGAAGCAGCGCCAGCACTGCATCCAAAGATGGTGATGTTGTTTGGATTCCCGTCGAAGGATTTAATATTCTTTTTAACCCAAGCCATTGCGAGAGTTTGGTCTTTCAAACCAGCATTTCCTGGAACTTCGGGAACATCAAGGCATAAAAACCCAAGTACTCCAAGTCTATAATTCAAGGTTACCACAATTGTATCCTTTTCTACTAAAAGATCTGTTCGAAATTCTTCTGCATTTCCGCTTCCAATTCTGAATCCTCCGCCATGGATATATACCATCACTGGAAGTTTCTTACTAACAGAATTTTTCGGCAAACTTGGTGTATACACGTTAACAAATAGACAATCTTCGCTTCCGATCACATCGGTCATGTTAATCGTGCTCATCTGGGCGCATTGACTTCCCTCTTCCAGAGCCAATCTTTTTCCTGGCCATGGTTTAACCGGAACAGGGTCCTAAAAATAAAGACATATTTTAAACACCATCTTATCTTATTAGGTATTTGTTTTTATCAAAAAATGGAAAAACCTACTGCAATTTATCAATAGCGTATATTTGTTTGCTGGATGATGCTTATCTTTTTGTTATTAATATCTGCTGATTATTTTTGATGTATTAATGATTTATCGAAATTATAATCAAAACATGTTAATCAAAGTATACGTTGTTATACTTAATAAATATTTAATACACTTCAATAATCGATTTTTGTTCAGTAAAAAACGTAATTCGAAACCATTTGATAGTGTTCTAATAATCAACAAACACTGTATTATTGATTCTGGATCGATTAAATGATGGAATTTACAGATAAAATTATGTTTTATTTTTAGACTGCTTGAACTGAGGTTATATAAATCACAAATTGCAACATTCTTCGTGGTAGATAGGTAGCTCTTCAGGCCTCAGCCATACTTTCTCTAACTGTTGGAGTATTTCTGGTTTGCAATAAAATCAAAATATTGGAATATTTTTGAAAGTATCCGAAAACAAAAAAACTTTTTTTAAAGGTTGAAATACGCTCCAATATTTTATGTATTTTATGAAATATTGAAATTTTAAATGCAAACATAAAACCAAAATAAAATGCTCATTTTACGTTTTTTGTAAGTAACATTACTGATAACGAAAAATATATAAAAAACACCCATATTTTACCATAAACATGTACTACAAACGTTATCGTCACCTCAATTCTTTATTTTTTGATTAAAAAATAATTCATAAAAAATCATGTTTTATTAAATTATGTTTGGTACATTCATAAAGGTGAACATTTAAGTTTTTATGTGGATCACTTAAAGATTTCAATTACTTTGTAATATCGTTTAGATCATATATTTCACCACAAAAGTAAGGAAGGCACAACGATTTCTGTGAGACCATAATATATAATATTATTATGAGTTGTTCCAAATTAAAATGCTAACATCTGCAAATTTAATACGCTTCCGACTAGTAGCCAGTTGACGAATTAAAAATGTTGTTAATGAATTAACGATTTCCTCGATCAATGAAGAGAATTTGGATTGGCTTAGTGACATATTGCTATTCTAAATAATGGGTCCTAAGCATTATAAATTTCTTCAGTGGAATTTTGAATTGTTTGCTTGCAAGGAAAATGAGCTTGAATACATTCGCCATCCTCTCCGATTAATCAAAATTACCAGAAACATAAAAATACACAACTTAAAGAGAAAAATGTATAATCTCCACAAAATACACTTGGTTTTATTAACAATATAATATACATAATGCAGTAGGAGTTAATTTTAATGCAAGATACATTTTACCAGAGCAGATAAATGCAAAAACATAACACGAACAAATTGATAACAAGAAATATTCAAAAGTTGCTAATAGTTTTCATAAACTAATGACAGAATGACTTATCTGAACTGAAAATGAAATAAAAAAGTTTGTGTGTAGCTCACCTTGAATCTTAGATCTCCAATTGGAGGCTCGGCATAAGGAATACCTTTGAAATAGAAATACTTCTTTTGATTTTCAGTTATTCCCTCACCCCCCTGCAGTTCTCCTTGTTCCACTTTGACTATTGTGCTTGTCATTTTCTAATCTTAAAAACTTTGAAAAACCAGAGTAAGAATTTGACAACAATTTTTTGGTACGTTTACTGGACACTTGATTACAGTTACTTAGGCAATTGTAGCAGTTTTAATACTGGGTGGTGTCTTGTTAACCGGTCTCACTGTACTGACTGCCGAGACTCTGTAATAATCAACATCGCGATATGTATCAACTTGAATACAGATACCCACCTCCGAATTGAGTCCGACAGTGACTTTCACATAGCCAATAATGTCGTAATAATGTCGATCGAGCTATCTTGTCGACAACATACCAACATACATTTCATAATGATTAAATTGGAAAATAGATTAAACAAGATAATCATTGATAATTTTTTCAAGACGGTATCGTTATCATTAATTTCAGTTACCCTTTCTACCAAAATGCAATGATGACCTTCATAATTAATACATTAATTTATGGAACTTTTTCGTTATTCTCCCGGGTGGTGTTGCTTTTTGAGGATTTCCCTCATCAAAATGTTAATCTGTGCGGCACTTGAAGAATACGTGATAATGTTGCTTCCGCCCTCTGTACCTTCTGATCGCTCCTTTGGGATGTTAATGCGACTTGAAGCAACAGGTTTAGTAGTTTTAGCACTCAAGCGACCTCGCTACGGAGCGCCATGTATATGTGCTATACAGCAGTGAGCGAACATTTCACGGTACAATTAAACATTTTTTCATAAGCTTTGAATCATTGCAAAAATTAATAATTCAAATGTGGTATTTTGAAAGACAGTACAGTTAATGTATTTATTTTTTTCCCGATGTTTTATAAATTTTTTTTTCTTCTTTTTTTAGATTGTTCAGGATTCATACATTGCGACGGTCAACAATGCAAATTTATATGGCAAGTACTATCGCTTCAAGGTCGGAATAAGAAGAAGAAGATATTATTCACTCGGACAATTCCATCACTGATGGACAGAATGAACATTTGGAGCATGACTCGCACACGGAACAGTCATCTGAAAACGATGAAGAACCTGAAACTGCTTCTGGACGCACAGGTTACCAAGGTTGGAATCTTGCGTACATAGGTAGATACGCTAAAATGGAATATTGATCATAATAATATTCATATTTAATTTTTAAAATGTGTGTAGAAAAAAAAATTCCAACTATTTTTTAATATTTTTTGTGTACTTTTCTTCTAATTTGGCTAAAATAAGATTTAATTTATGACGATGGATGATGTTTTATTTAACATAAATAAAATTGAAAAATTTTAAAGAACACAAGATCCCCCCAAAGGTGGTACATTATTGTGCAACGAACTACCTAACTAACTATCTAACCATCACGCCGTTTCCCCGCAGGGGTAGGCAGAGAGGACGGACCGCGAAACAACACACACTTCTTGCCTCATTCACATTTATACATCGTCTCATACATACTCTTCTTTATTCTGACTCTTGACATGGCCCGACTCAAGTATATGATTCACTTGGTCGTGCCATGTCTTTCTTGGGCGTCCCCGACTTCTGCTGCCATTCACATTTGCGTCGTATATTCTCCTTAAACTCCTTTCTCTACATGCCCAAACTATCTAAGCGTCCCTTTCTTGATCTTAGTCATTACGCTTACATCAGCCTTGCACTCTTTGCGGATCTCCACATTCCTCACACGATCATACATGCTTTTACACACATACGCCTCAGGGATCTCATTTCAACAGCATTCAATCTACTTTCATCCTTTCTTTGCCAGTTCCATGCCTACATGTTATAAACATGATTGACATATTTCGAGAGTCGCAACCTTCCAGAATTAGTTTTTTTTCGTAATATTTATTTATTTTATTTATTTATTTATTAATCTTAAGTTAGCTCACATCTTCGTGTGTGCTAATAGTTTTATAAACATATAAACATGTACATTGTTTGGCAAACATAATCTTTCATATAAAATAGTTTTTTTTATTTAATATAAAAATTCTTACGAAAAAAAATATTCCTGTTTTATAATTTCGAATGTTGAATTCTTTTGAATGTTTTGGAGTTCTTTTTTTTGTAATTTAGCCAATAAGATTCGTGATTTATAACGAAAAAGTGTTTAATTTATTATTCTTTTTTTAAATACTACTGTACAAGAGTTACGTCCAATTTAAGAAGCTTGAGGAAAAAAACGGTAAACGCAACTAAATTCATAGGTATTTGAGATGCAACTCCACCTGGGTAAGAACGCTAACGATTTGAAATCTTAGGATGGGATGTTTCATAAAATTTTAACAATTCATCAAATTTAACTGAAATAATAACAGAACTTGAAAATTAACTTTGAAAATTGAAGAAATGTTCAAATTCTCTGAAACAACCCGCCTTTAATGTCGTTACTCTCATTTTAACATACAAATAACTGGTATTGCCCAATTTATAAACCGATTGCCGATAGATATCTAATAATCTCACTGCAACTGTGCAGAGTATGGTGTAATACTTAGTATGATATCATTGGTGTAAGAAGACGTACCCTTCCATTGAATATAAGGGATGATGGTGGTCTAGTACGGACGATCGATAAAGCCGTAGGTCAATACGATATCGACTAATTGACTTAATTCGGGATCTATGATCAGTTAACAACATTCCTTCAAGAAATTCCGACAAAACTGGTGGGCTGTCAGTAAAATTTGGGTGACTGTTGATATACGCAACTTTTTTTATAATTTCGTTCTTTATTCAAAATTGGAAGCTCGTAGGATTGAATGACGCCACTTATGCGATATATTAAATCCGTTCTAACTTGGAGAGTTAAAATTTGTTTAAAATGACACTTGTTTCGTATATTTGACAATTCAACCATGAATATCTCGGAGTTAAATTTTTTAACTCGTTACCAGAAAAAATTAGAAACATGAATGCAAATATAAACGAATTCAAAAGCCACCTTAAAAAATATTCCGAACAGTTGAACTGAATCGTATCAAATATAAACCAATATAACAACACCCCCATACACACAAGCCCTGCTTATTTATGGGGGTACATCAAATACTAATATTATGTAATTAATAACTGTACTATATTGTGTATGTATGTAATTTCGACCAATTAGTATTTTAACTACACTATCAAAAATATTAGAAAAAGTTATAAAAAAACAAATGCTTACATTTTTGGATTCTAATAAAATATTATCATCTACGCAGTATGGTTTTAGGGAAAACCTGGGTACTGGTGACGCTATAGCTAATGTAACAAATACAATTATTAGAAAATTGGATGAAGGCAAAAAATGCCTAGCAGTTTTCATTGATCTTCAAAAAGCTTTCGATACCATTGACCACGAAATACTGTATTTAAAACTAAAAAAAAATGGAATAACCGAAACAACCCTAAACCTACTTAGAAGTTACTTAACGGGAAGAGAACAATTTGTTCAAATTGGTAAAAGAAGGAGCAAAACTCTACCAGTTAAGTACGGTGTCCCCCAGGGAAGCGTATTAGGACCTATACTATTTCTAATTTACATAAATGGCCTTATGAATCTTCCCATCAAAGGAAACATAATGAGCTTTGCAGATGACACTGTAATTTTATTCCATGAACAAGATTGGACAAGCACATATAAGGAGGCTGAACATGGCCTAACTGTTCTTCAAAACTGGCTTAAAGCAAACTCCCTTACATTAAATGTGAATAAAACCAAATATTTAATTTTCTCCAAAAACAAAAGAGGACAACCAATGAATGAGCATATACTCAAACTACATGAATGTCAAAAAAAATTTCCTCAATGTTCCTGCTCGATTATAACTCAAACCAAAAGCATAAAATATCTTGGTATTGAAATTGACGATAAACTAAACTGGGATTCACACATTGATCGAACTTCAAAAAAGTTAACTAAACTCATCTACTTCTTCAAAAAATTACGGAACATTTTGTCAGCTAGGGATTTAAAGAGAGTTTACTATGCTTTATGCCACTCCAAATTGGAATATGGAATAATAGGATGGGGCTCAGCAGTATCAAAACATATAAAACAGCTGAAGGTAACTCAGAATTGCATCATAAAGACCATACTAAAGGTTCCTATAAGGACGTCAACAACAGAAATTTTTAAACAATTTGACGTTCCAAGCATACAGAAAATCTATGCCAAAAACATTTTGGTACAACACCTCAAAAATAATTCTCAGGAAAACACCTCACATACTCATAAAACCAGAGCCAAACAAACAGAGATACTAACTATACCAAAGTGTAACTCTACCTTTGGACAAAGAAGCTCTGAATTTTTAGCAGTAAAGGTATATAACAAACTCCCACTTAGTATCAAACAAATCAAAACAAAAAACAACTGCATTAAGAACATTAAATCTTGGCTTAAGGAATTACCGGAAAAAGAACTTACTAGCATATTTAAAACATCGTCGTAGAAGTTTCTGGAAACCCTTACCCAAAACATGGAGTCATACCATAGAAATCGCTGAATAACTTATCCAAAACCTAGTCCCCCTCAGCACAGGATCTCCTAGTGAGGAGGACTATGAATATAATCAACATCTATTTTTTATATATATATTCTTATAAAAATGTAAAAAAAAATGTATAATATAGCTACTAAATAAAAAAATTGTTATATTATGTAATTCGTGTATCTTTTTTTTACTAATAAAAAAAATATATATATCCGTATTATGGCTAAAGATCTCATTTACCAATTAACTCAGTTGTGAATAAAGACCTCAGTATTTAATTAACTCTATTTTTAATGCCAAAAGTAAATATGAACTGCCAACACATATTTAGGTGAGTATTTGAATTCAAAATTCCCAATTTATTAATATTTTTAGGTGATTTGTGACGTTTGATGATTCGGAATGTCAAATTACTCTAGTGTTGCCAGTATATATATAAAAAACTTTAAAGTATCGGATCGATAGGTGGAAATACCGATGATTTTGTAGTAATTTAGCTAGCATGGTCGAACTATTGATACGCCAACTAAAATCGGCAATGCAAATCGAAATACGCTGGCAATACTGGCAGCTGACAAATGAATTAACGTCAGACGGCTATGTAAAAGTAAAAAAAATACTAATAAATTGATAATGTCGAATTTAAATAATATATTGGCAGTCCGCATGTACTTTTTGATTTTATAAAGTGAGTTAATTAGTTAATGAGGTCATTAGTTATGTCTACCAACTTTTGTTACTCCAAGTTGGAACGGAATCAATTGATCGCGTTGTCAACTGTTTTAAAAGGAAGAATAATGTTGGTGTCAATCTCATTTTCTTCAAATAGTACTCGTAATATATTATTTCCTATCAACCAAGGAAAATCAAGGATTATAAATCAATCGGTAAATAATTATACATAGGTACCTAAACATAATCAGTCCTACTTATTAAGATAACCTAATACGCCGCTGCAGCATTGGTAAAGCTATACAGAGAGGACCGAATACTGCTCAGGTTAAAATCATTCTTCATAATAATATTCATACCAGATATTTTTAGACTTTGTTCTCAACTTCAAAAACAAAGTCATTTTCACGTTTCGCATTTTGTTGCCTTCAAATTTCTTCAGATGAGATTTGCAACGTTATTGACACGGTCCGTTTTTATTTGTATCGAAATCCGGGAAATTCAAATACGCGTCCCGTATTTGCTTTGGTAAATCGAAATTTCGGTTTAAAATATTCTACCGATATTGCTGCAAATAGGAATTACTCCTTTTTTACATTTTCATTACGCTACAGATGGATTTTTGTCAAACAGCGAAAAAACGTCAAAAACATGCATTCTTCATATTGCCCGCGTTATCCTGACACTAAGGGGCCAGCCGATACAAACCTGCCCGGTATCCGCAGCGATTATGAGTAACTTTTTCCACTATCCCGACCTTATACACGCGTAAAATATTTATACCACGATTTTGAGCAAGACAGAATTAGTAGAGTTTATGACTGAATCAAATGAAAATTTTGAGGAGGGAAACAACAGTTTTTCATATTGTTTTGCATTGAAAAAAGGTATCGCTTTAAGAAGTGAAATCTGTCCCAAAGAAAATATAAAATAAACACTCAAAAGACTTCTCCTTTCTTTGGTCGCGTTTTCTTTTTCAGCTTAAAACTGATTAAGAGCAAAACTCCTTCTCGATCCCAGTTGTTCTTTCCGCCATTCCCCAAATTATTATTGATTTATTATTTCCTGTAAAGTAATCTTATCATATTTTCAGGTTTTGACAAAAATGGTCCTATAACTGGGAGTGTAAAGTATTGGAACATCAGTATTGCAATCTTTAGAGCACAGGCGTCAGGTAGGTATGCTGTCCTTGTTCTATCGGTATTACAATGGAAGATGCTCTGAGGAACTAGCGTCATTGATCCCTTCGGCACCGGTGCGTAGTCGGGATACACGCCAAACGCGCGCCCAACATTTGTACACAGTTGACACTTGTCACATGAGAACGGGTCGCTTCTACGATTCGTTCTTAAGTTCAACAGCTCGGCTGTGGAACGAACTGCCGGCCTCTGTGTTTCCTCCCTCCTACAACATGGGACTCTTCAAGACCCATGTTCACTCCTTCCTCTCCACAAAAAGACCCTCCACACAGCATCCCCAAAGATGACATAGGCCCTGAGGGAAATTATTTTCTTCAGGGCCTCCTGTGTGGAGTAAATATTAAAAAAAAAAAAAAAAAAAAAATCAAACCTCGGTGATCGTTATAATAACATCGATACACACTAAATAGCGATACTACAGCATTGATTAGAACAGAACGTTATCCATGACTTCAGTCCATCTTCAGTCTTTGATGAATAGTCTCAGAGGGAGATTTTGCTGGCGGATTCGGAGTGGAATGGAACGGCGACCCTAACGCAACACGCGGACGAGTCTATTAGCTGTTATTAGTTTATAACCTTTTGCTTGGTTTAAATTTTCTTTTATTCCTTTTATTTTATAGCGTCTAGTCAAATAATTCTTATTTAAAGATGTGTTAATTTATTTACCGATATGTTTATCGTAATAATTACGAGAAAGTGAATTTAAAGTTATTTTAATCTGATGAGAACTATTTGAGTCTCAAAATTCAAATTCAGAGTCGTTCAATCTAGAATTAAAATGAGGAATCTTTAAAACTGTTAGTTTCATTAATTTCCATTTTGTTTCATTTTATTACTTGTTTTTTTCTTTTTATAACCCCTAAATATCAGAAAGAAAGAATCGAAGGAGGAAGGCACCTGCTCAGGACCTTGTCCGAAAGGCGTGCAAGATGGATCGGCCATGTTATACGACAAGAAGGCCTCTTGCATGTCATAATAGAGGGTATGACCGAGGGGACCAACTCTAGGGGACGCCCACGCCGAGAGTACCCGGAGGACCTGCTGGTGGACGTGCGCTGCTCATCATATGCAGAAGTCAAAAGAGCCGCACAAGACAGGGAAGAATGGAAGAGGAGATTAGATAAAATTGCTGCAAACCAATCCCAGGATTGAAACCAAAGAGAGAGAGAGAGAAATATCAATGAAGAAAATGGAACATTTATGATTGTTACTAGAAGTCAATTGTAACCTTTCTTTCTTTTGATGAGAAAGAGAGAGCGAACAACAACGGATGTATCACTGGTAAGTCTATGTGTAGTAATATTCGCTATGAGCACTGCTTATTACTGATTCAACATAGATTTTCTAATACATCAAAGCATTAAAGTAGATGGGAGGTAAATAAAGCTATTACATTCCTTACTCGTTCTTTACGACCAGCTTAAACACGTGGCAATAACCATAAATCAGACTGCCCAAGGCTTATTTAATGATTGACACAGCCATCAAACTCCCACTCAGTCCATCATCAGAACTCCTATACATATTACATACCTCCCATAGAGAAACCGAGTTAAACTATCACTCTGTCTGAGCTTCAATAACTTTTACGAAAATATCACAAAATTATGGTAATTCCTTTCGGTGAATTACCCAAAATCTACAACTTATTCGCCGAGATGAAAATGATTATAAATGTAATTAAGGTATTTGTAGTCATTATGGCGGTTACCTTTTCGATCACGCCAATTTTGTGAGTTTGAAGAGAGAAGGTTTGTTCAATATATTCTTTTTAGAAAATCCGTTTTCTTCTCCCTTCTACTCTCATCTCATTCTTCATCTAAGATGTTACGTTAACAAACATCATAGGAAAAATTATCTTACTCCAATTGCTTGTTTTTATTACCAAACATTTTTAATAATTTTGGTTGTCTGTGCTTTGGTTTTGCGTGAAAACAGGTTCAATGAACTCAGACTGCTGACCCTGTACAAATCGCAAGTGCGCCCTACTGTCGAATTTGGCAGCCATCTCTGGTCCGGAGCCCCTAAATACCTGAAAAAAACCCTTGAATCTGTGCAGAAACGGGCGGTCCGTTTAATAGATTCCCCAATCTTAACAAACGGACTGCAATCTTTAGAGCACAGGCGTCAGGTAGGTATGCTGTCCTTGTTCTATCGGTATTACAATGGAAGATGCTCTGAGGAACTAGCGTCATTGATCTCTTCGGCACCGGTGCGTAGTCGGAATACACGCCAAACGCGACCCCAACATTTGTACACGGTTGACATTTGTCACATGAGAACGGCTCGCTTCTACGATTCGTTCTTAAGTTCAACAGCTCGGCTGTGGAACGAGATGCCGGCCTCTGTGTTTCCTCCCTCCCACAACATGGGACTCTTCAAGACCCATGTTCACTCCTTCCTCTCCACAAAAAGACCCTCCACACAGCATCCCCAAAGATGACATAGGCCCTGAGGGAAATTATTTTCTTCAGGGCCTCCTGTGTGGAGTTAATATAAAATAATATAAAAAAAGATTGTCTTTCAAAATTGGAAACTCAAACTCAGTTTGAATTTTCATATTTGGAACCGATTATGTGTAGAATTAAGTATACTAATAGACGTACCTATAAAAAGGTATTAATTTTCTTTTCCGTATTTGAAATGTGTATTTCTTCTGTTTAAATTAGCTAGGGTTAATTCTGAAAAATAAAGTCAGATTTCGTGATTTTTCAAGAAAGCGTTATTTACTAGATTTCGAAGGTATATTCCGATCGTATCGCGTATTAAATATAGAATATATTATAAAGAATATTGACCATACGTATATATTTTTGAAAGAAGACACTGAGTTAAATATTTTATAAACACATTCAGCTTCACAAATCGTAGAATAATGAATATTGTTTACATTCGAAGCACATATTTCCAACCTATAAATGAATATTTTTACTCCTGGGTAGATATTAAAATAACCCGTTCTGATTGTAGTGTTAATCCTCCTTGATTTTTCATGGGTGTTATTTATTAATTATTTCTAATAACACTGCATTTTCGAATCCGATTAATTCATAATCTTTGTTACTGAATGCCAATTATAAAAAAAAACTGATTATTTTTGTACGAGTTTGTTGAAAACGCTTGAGTATCGCTGCACCACACTTAAACATATGTAGAAACGTTCATTCATTCTAATGCTAACTCTTCAATACAAAATCAATGTTTAATCGTATTAACTCAGTACTTTATTACATTCTGAGAGTCCGGCAAAGCGGAGACCGTGTAGCCATTCTACATAAACGCTGTGTTTCCCTCCTATGTTATGGGAGCCATAACGTCCTCAGGTAAGCCATAAATGTATTTATTCAACAGTGTAATGCGTGTACTGAACAGTATATGTATGTAAATGGTGGTATTGATAGCTCCAGCACCCATAAGGTCGTAAGATCCCTCCCACACAACGTCACGAAATTCACTCGATGAAATCCCGAATTTATTACTTAACTATCGACAAAGACGACGAAATCCTAAATTTATGACCGTCGTTATAATAAATACACTTAAAACATCCATAAAAAGATACGCCGAATAAACTACCATTTTATTCCGATAATAACAAGTTTAGCGATGCATATTTTATGTGATTTTTAATGATTTAAAGTTTATATTGAATATAATCGAATGATTGGTATCTTTCTTATTTACATTTAAACGCACTTTGTTTAATGTAAGGTAATTTCAAATTGACACACTTAATTATTTACGTATTAGCGTAGAGTTAGTAATAAAGAGTACTGATGGAGATAAGGGCATCGATAAAGAGTACGCGAGATGAGTCTACATTGAGCTATTAAAATTTCTAATAAAATCACATTCAAGTTGATCTCTTTGAAATAAAATTATATAAATAACTTTGTATACACTACTATTTATGGTTTCTTCATCAGGATAAACGTGTATGAAAAATAACAAATTTAAAAATTGACACTAAGTTTAGACTAATAAGTACCTACCAATAGACAAAAATAGTATATTGAGCGGTTATTAATGAGTTGATATTATAAACAAATCAATTGTATAAAATTGTTGTGAAATAGGTAATTATTGCATTTATGTTTATATGAAAACTTTTATAATTCAACACAACAGAAGCAAGGAGTAACTAAGATGATTAAATAACAAAAAAATAAATTATCATTAATAACGTATTAATGTGAAAATAAGTTTAAGAGATGGCAACTTAAAATATATATATTTGATAATTAATAATATTTATAAGACTTTAAACACTTTTCCTAATTCCAAAGTGATCTAATTGTAAACCCATTGTATTTGTAAGTACAATTTAAACCATTTATTTATATCAAAAGAACTATTTATTTCCAAAACGCTGTTGGCAAATTTAGAATAATGATTCGTCATTCAAACATTGCTCTTTTAACAAAGATATGCTCCTTAACTCTGTTATTAACATTTCTAGAAGTATTACTTCTATAAAAAGAGTTATTACACATCAATTCATAGACCCCCGATTTGTTTAAAATATGTTATCATTAGTATAAACGAACTGGTTGGATATAGTCTTTGAGATGTTTTAGTGATTAAATTTAAAGTATGATTATTTAATTTTTTTCACCAAATCTTTACATTGTCAAATATAATATATTTTTAATTTTATTACTGCGCTGAGAAATTTAATCATATGTTTTCACTTAGAGTTCTAAATTATTATACAAATGATAAATTTGTTATTTTCAGCAGCTCTACTTTTTTTGAAAACTCAGTTGGATGTTACTAGTGACCGTAAATTTGATTTTGGTCATTATTTACTGAACCAAGACCAATCTGGTATTTACTATTCCACCGGTTAAAGGTAAAGAACGTCTTCAGATAATGCCTTTTAAGCAGACAGTAATATATGGTAAGTGAGAGGATTCATTTATCTTGGCGAGAAGGAGACAAAATTATTGTTTGTCGTGTGATATAAATTAAATTTATTCAGGTTTAAAGGGACTTATCTTAGAATATGGGTAATAAATTCACATAATATCATCGTGCGCGGGCTTAAAGACTTCTTGAACAAACTTCTCTGTAGATAGTGGGGAATAAGTCATTAATTTTATTTATTTTTTATACTGAGATTGAAACGAAGAATCAATGTTCCAATAGAATTTAACAACAATTTCAGACGTAGACTTTTATACAAGTTAAATTAAAAATGAGTTGTTCTTTATAATTGCAAAACTTTATGCATATATATTATATTTTTGCGAAAAAATAGCAGATAATTGATTAATTATTAATACGACAACTTTCTCTCTTATTTATGCATGAGAATGCACGCGTTAGTAATACTAAAATGCGTTCGCGTATTTCGCGTGCAGAATATTGGTAACTGCATAGGTAGACTTGCTCTTTACCGTTGTGTAAATAACTACACATTTTAATTACCGTAGGTAATAGGGGTAGCTTGAGAGTGTAAAACCTTACGCAATTCTCCTCATTCACTTGCATATATCTTCTACTGAATACTCTCCTAATAGATATTTCATCTCTTGACATGACCAAGCTCAAACGTTTTTTTCACTTTATCGGACCATAATGTCTTCTCGTGATGATTTTTTTACCGTTCAGCTCCTCGTCTTCCTTTCATTTGCACATAACACTAGGTGCTCTCTTGATTAACCCTTTTTGTCTATCCGCTCTACATCAAAACCATTCACACGTCTTAGACTTAGTTTCTACTTGGTTGCATTCTTTTCAGATCTCCTCATTTCTATACATCTAAGGTAGGTATCTTATCTCTTCTGCAATGCGTCTTCTTTCGTCCTTTCTCTGCCAGTTTCATCTCTCTATACGTAAGAGTTAGTATCCAAACTCAATTATGGACTGCTAATGCGAACCTCTCATCTGAATTAGAAAATGCCTAGCCTTCCACTTACAGATATAAAATGATTCGATTTGGCTGACTCAAACGATAATTCTAGCAATAAATCAAACGTCATTTCTTAAATGGCCATTTACTAGAATCACGTCAAATTAGTTTCACTTCAAAATTCAGAAACCCAACACTCAAGGCTGTACCTTTTTCTCCTACCCTTCATTAATCTAACCGCTTCCTCTTCTCATTCTACTACCACACCCTCCGTCAATTTACCGCCTTAACCGTGAATGATAAATGGCAGCCATTTTACGGGGGAAGAAATTACAAATGTCAGAGATTTAATCCGCCGAGCATAAATATTGCGCAATGCCTCAAGCGGAGCCATGATACCATGTTACCATGTTACCGTGTTACCATGTTACCGTGTTGTGGACTTGGAAGAAACTTTTTTGCGGGACTGTATACTTAACGATGCAATGTTTCAATTGATGTACATGTTCCGTATTTCACGATTTGTTTGATAAAGTAACTAGGCAATAGTTATCCGTGCTGATCTCTGCTTTCAGAATGTTGTAAGTTTTGTATACTAAATAAGTCTTGGTATTTATCAATGATTTCTCCAGTTGCGTTTTTACTGGAATTTATATGAATGGGTTTGTGTATTTTAATCTTTTTGATATAAATAATACATTTCAACGTTATTTGATGAGATTACCATCTTACCTGTTTGATGCAGGTGACATAAAGAACTTCCCACTGGAGATGGGTGAGAAGTGAGAACCGTCAAAAATCCTCTAAATCGGTCAAATTTAATAATAATATGTACAAAGCTAGAAGCCAGAAGAGTGAAGATATTCAAGAAAAATAATCAAAATGCTATTGTACTTTCTCCTTCATATTGGGCGAAAGAAATATGTATTTGTCAAGGCTATATTTTTATAAAATTGTCAAGGAAAGAAGCCGAGAGGTTTTAGAATCCCATTGTTATCTGGGCATTAGCAATTTTTTAAATTGTGGCTTTTGTGAATAGACGATAAACGAAAAATGGAATCGTTTTCTTATCTTCTATATACCTACAACTTAACGAGTAATACCATTTCCTAGTAAAAAAACGTTTATTACTTGGTGGCACTAGAGTTACATTAAGTGAAAATATTAATAGCAAAGTCATCAAAAATACACATAGGTACTTGTGGATTGTAAATTTCAGATTTCAATACAGTACTATATAGCCCTGACGAAGCTACGGTTGTAGCAAAACCCGGTCGCCATAAAGTTTTAAAAGTAAAAGAGGTGTATACTAAGTTGTTGTTTTATTTGAAATTATTATACCATATCACAAAGTATCTGCTTCATAAGAACGAAAATTATAATACAAGTCATTTAAAAAAATAGTAATAGAAAGTCATTAGTTTCAATGACAAATAACCACAAGATATCTGGCATTAAAGAGAAAACCAAATAGCATGAGGCAGTGACGAGTATTAATATGATTATTCGAACTGTTGGCTAGGTTTCGCCTGCAACAGGCCTAACACTTTAACTTTTCCTGTCACTCAACTGTCAGCACAGACAGTTGGACAGGCCGCAGCTTGGAGCCGGAAAATGCTGGCAACGCTCCATCAGCACTGCCGACACTTGACGCGGACATTTCACTGTTGTTAAATGTACAATTAGTACATGTACGTATAGTCCAGCAAGAAAACGTCAAAAATATAGGGCGCTGCAATAATTTAAATGGTTTTAAATGGCAACATCAAAATGGGCAAAATGGTTCAAAGGGAAAAGTATGTAACTTTATAAAAAAATTTAGATCCAAGTGAATATTTTTCATCTCATCGTCCAACTATGTTCAGAAATTTGTATTACTTTCCGAAAGCAGATGATTCTAGATTAGGTACACGAAGAAAGATGAGTATTGCAGATTTATTAAAATCTTGTTATATTGTAACACGTGGACATGTAGCTGCGTTTATCCGAATAAATATGATGACGAAATACGAAAAAAAAAAATTATGAACACGTGTTCTGACATTCCCAGTTGTTAGGAAATCTGTCAATACATTTGTTAAAGGTCTGCAGTTCCGTTTTCAACTGGAATACGAATAACTTAACCAGATTCTTAATAAATTAGCAATATTTTGTATCAGTAGGTTTTTTCCGTGTATATTCTCGAGAAATTTTATATGGGAAATTGTAGTTTTAAAAGCACATTATGAAAGCAATTCATTACAATACCTAAATGTAAATAAAAATAATAATCACGACAAAGAAACACATATGCAAGCCGCACTAATTTATTTATGAACTCACCTGTGGGGAGGCTACGTGATTTTTGAATGCGGTAGATAAAAAAATAGATTTATTTTTTGTGTCCTATAGCGCATTTGCGAGATTTTTGGCATTGCATATACACTGCATAAATGCTACAATTATAACGTCTTAGGCTATATTACCTGTAATTGTTATAAATAAATGTACAAATTATATATAAATAAATAAATACTTCAGCAAATACAAATATAAAAAATAGTTGCCATTGTTTCTGTGTAATACTATCATGACACTCTCATATTCGGGAGTCACACAAAACGTCATATTTGAATCTAATATAATTTGTTCTAATTTCGGTGTTGCCATAGAAATGAAAAGTTTTAGTTTTATTCTATTTAATATCTGCACTTTCTTGACGGAATGTGTTTGTATTCAGGCAACACTGTGCGATGTTGACACTGCCCGGTAAAGTTATATGCGTCAGTGTCGCTAAAATGATCATTTCTGATCGGATGAAGTTCATCTTGCGATAAGTGATGACACTCGTGACTAGCGGAATTAAACATTTTTATTTTTCCGAGAATTTCAACATGTGCGTCGTTCTAGATCTGTGATATTTGATCGTTGGTCAAATTTTATGTTAAATTTTTAAGGCATCATTAAGATATTAATATCTGAATCTGAATGTTGTTTCTAGGGATTTGAAGTAATTTTCATATTTATTTTTAAGAAGACTAACGGGACACTGCCATCTCAAGAGACAAATGCAGTTTTTGGGATTGAAAAACAGCGGAAGATATGTAGAGGATGAATAGACTCCAATTCACCTATTTCACCATTCACAAAAATAAAAGTGGTATTCAAATAGATGCGTTGAAAAAACTCATCAGAAAACATCCAAGTAAATGATTTATATAACCATTAGTTAGGTAACTTACTTTATTATATTTTAGTTTTAAAGCTCTTTTAGGTAGGTAGCTCCGGTAGGTAGGTACATCATTTAAAGTCAGACCACATCATTGTCTTCTCTACTTACTAGATAACTAAATTAAAATTTTCTACTTGGTTGAAAATATGGTATATAACAAATAAAAAATACAGTGTGTGGCAAGCCTAGGCACGACGGAAGTGAAACTTTTAGTATTCTTCTCCCTCTCTTTTCATTTCATTCTCTCTTTTTTTCTGTCTATTGACATATTTATAAGTAGCATGTGATAAAAAAAAATAAAAGTTATAAAAATATGGGATTCGAACCCGGGTCCTGCATAACGAGTGTCGAACGCTCTGCCTCTAGACCGCGAGGAGAGGTATCTCGCGCAACGAGAACCGCGTATACAAAGTGTACTCCTCAATTGACTTGTCCCCGCAAATTTTCGTTTTCAAACACGGCAAATGAATAATATCACATAACGTCTCGTTAACGCTTTATATAGGGTCGAATCGAAGATATATCGGCAGTGTGAAGTCATATCTGTCGTTTTTCAAAATATTTCCGTATATTTGTCCGTTTTGGAAAAGATCTATCGTGTTTTAACAGTCTCATACCCGTATGGAGTCTGAATTTGAAAAACATTTCTAAATTTTGAAAAACTCACTTACGGCTGTGTGTTTTACTAAACAAACTTGTCACGCACGTCTGCGAGGGTAATTAGTCGCGTTATCGGCCTTGATTAGTAATTTTAATGATTCAAAATAAAAATAATTAATCAAAATACCGAGCGACTCTACCGGCTCGATTTGTAAGGTATATTTCGACCAAAATATCATATAGTCAAAATATCTAAAAGTCGCAGCACGAGAGAATTTTATCACTTTTCCTCGTATTAAAAAAATCACAAAAAGATTTTTTTTTTTATTTAAATCGAGGATCGAACATCGGTTCTTCACGACGATAGTCGGGCGCTCTGCCTCTAGACCGCGAAGCTGAGTTTGGAGAGTGACCTAAACTAGGTATATAATATTAGCTAGGCTCCTGTAGCGAAATGATCACGGTTTTTCGTGACGGTCATGAGTCGGTTTTACTCCGGTCCTCGAAAATGCATAACGCGCGTAAAGAAGTTTCACTTCGAAAAATGGGTTGGGTAAATAAACTAACGTCGCATTTATTTTTCGTTCCCGTTCATTTTATCCATACACCTTCCTTAGCCAGATCCTCCGAATTTCAAACAACACAAAATTCACCAACATTGCACATTAAAACAAGCTAAAAAAGCATCAGTTCCACCATCTGCAGAATGTGGTCTTGCGGCACGGTAGTCGCATTACTTATCCCGGTCCCCGGCTCGATCCCCGAAGATAGGAGGAATCTGCCACCCGCGAGGTGGCAGGCGGTGGGTGCTCGCTGCCCGGTGCCTTATCGTCCCGGCCGCATCGCCGGTCACGGACCCCCGCCACCGTGCAGTCTGCATTCTGCACGGATTCCGCGCATCGCGCCGTACGGTGGGACACTTGGAGCTTTGGACTTGATACCTGCGCTTTTCACAATTTTGTCTTGATGGTGTTTTATTGGGATGTTAACTGGGTGGTGCAGTGCCTCATAAGTTCAAAGAATTTTTGGATCGTGTATTTAACCAGTTTTTCTTAATCGTCTCAAATATGTTTAAATATTTTCCATAGAATCAAAAGATGTCAAATCCAAAAAAATGTTAGACTGTTTATCATTACAGGAATTTAATATCTTTCAAAAACTTAGGTTATATTTTTTTCGGTAGTGGTAAAATTCTTAAATTTTATCTCTCAAAAAGTCGTCACATATAACAGATTTTAGTTTCAAAAAGGTCTAATTGATTTTCATCAATGAGAGAGTAGAAATTAGTCATTGTAGATTAATTTTTGGTAATTTTCCGAAAATGTTTTAAAATAACGATTAATTCCTAAATTTGCGAGTGATGGAAGATATGTTATTTTTTTTTTCACTTCAAACTCATTTCCGAAGGGATTTCATCATCCCATTCCATCCCAAGTCGATTTTTTCGCAAATTTTGCATGAAACATTTATCAAAAAAATAACAGGATCCATGAAACCTTATAGATCATATAGGCGTGATAAAGGTGTTTGGTACAGTTGTCAGGTCACTAAGAAAATGAATCATTTTATATATAAATTTATCAGGGGACGAGATCCATTTAATATCCAATATATTAATACTTTTTTCTTATCAGAATCCAATTCTAAACGTAGGGGTACTTCCCAATAGCTACCTTTTAGTACTTCAGGGCAGTTATCAGACCATTTTCGTAATTCAAAACCAGTTTTTTGTAGAAATGCAATCAACTCAATTATAAATACAACCGTACCTCGTAATAATTAACAATATATTATTACTGCATTTTTTTTCTATTTTATTTCATATCATTTTTATTTTATTTTATTTTAATTTATTCAATTTAATTATAAAAAGGGGCCACAGCACGGCTAAAGTACCCAGTGAGCCATATTTTCATACATTTTTTGAAAATAGAGAATATTTTTGGATCAATAAAAAAAAACATACAAGAAGAAGATTATATAGGTAAGTAGAAAGTTAGGTATTCTATATATTATGTTGTTAATAGTGTAGTTTTATTTTTCATTGTCATTTTTCAACATTAATATATGAATAAATTTTATTATCTAGTTTTTCAATCAAAAGTCACTCTCCCCAAAAAACTAACGATGAAAGTGCCTTTGTAGGTACCTATATGCAAAAGTGTACACTATATCTAGTGTAAATAGGAACTAGAAAAAACCAAATGCATCCCATCACCAATAAATCATTGTAATATACGAAAAAGATTGATGTTCGCGTGTTCAATCATCATTCACTTTCACCAGCCGTCAAACTGTCAATCATTTCAGAAATAATTACCATTCATACTTTCGGTTCGCCTTTATTTAATAAATTACGTGTCATTGTGACAAAAAGCTCTTGTCAGCGTTTAGTTTCACTCCTTATCGGACAAGGGTGTGCAATAATGTGCATGCTCGGCCGCCCCTTTGACACCGCGAGCCACCCATATTGTCTTATAAGGTGTGAACAAAATTTGATTGCAATAAATATTTATTTATTTATTTTCCCGTATATTTTTACATTTGGGCGGCTCGTTTTAGTGGCCATATTTGACAAGCCAACATTGAACATTGAATGACTTGCGAATGGGCGCTAAGGCGTAGTTAATACATTTATTATTATTATTAACTATAACCGATAAGAAAACGCGTGGTCTATATTTCGTACGATAACATATTAACTTATGTTTAATTACCAGCTATGAGTGTTAGCTCACATTTAAACATTTCACATAATTGAATAAAGGAAATTACCACAAATATTGCGAAACCTCGCCTCAAGCTAAATATATATTCACGTTTTTCAATTGAACACAAAGAAGGAATTATATTGTTTTTTTTACTTTATTTCAAAAGACACCAAAATTCACTTTGTCCAGTAGAAATTTAATGTCTCTGAAACAATTCAATTCAAAAGGTATTTTAATATACGCATTGAAAAACCAGGATAACTTTGCACATACAAACTCGGGTTGATTGATCAATTAACAGGTTCCTCATTATAAAACATATTCCACTTCCACCAACCTACAAATAAATCAACTATTGGACAAAGATATAAGCAATATTTCTCTATGAAATTATTCAACATCCTCCCTCTTGCAATAAAATCCATGACTTTAAAATAAGTATTAAGACATGGGAAGAAATAATATAGGTACGATGTTGCAACGTAATAAAGATTAACGCCTATGTTATGTCTTTCTTCTGGATACTGCTTTAAATCAATGTTCTTGTAATATTTTAATATGCTTTCAAAAAATTACTTTAAAAAAACATACTTACAAAAAACTTGACCAATTTATAATTCATACACAAAACCATCTACAATTTTACCTTAGAACTGAGTACCTCAGTAAGCTCACATTCTTTTCGACTTTGGTAAAAAAAATATACAAATATAGATACATATAATAAAAAATAAAAATATATGAATGAAGAGATTAATATTTCCAAGGACAAAGCAAGGGGTTTTGGTACCTATTTACTTGAATTTTGTATTATTTTATAAAGAGCTGCAATTAATTTCCTATCAAATGTATATGTACTATGTATATGTAATGCAAAAAGTATATGTACATGGACTATCGCGGCCTCATATGTGTGGAATGTACCGATGGAATTTAATTTTAACTCTTTTTTTTTTTTTTTTTTTTTTTTGTTATTTGTTTTTGCGGTATTATGCCGTGTGGCGCTAACTCTTTCTTTAGCCAACGTTTCGGACAGCATTGCAGTGTCCATCATCAGGGCAGATGTGTTATTTGATTGTCAAATAACACATCTGCCCTGATGATGGACACTGCAATGCTGTCCGAAACGTTGGCTAAAGAAAGAGTTAGCGCAACACGGCATAATACCCCAAAAACAAATAACAAAAATACTTTTGGCCGTGAAAATCTTAAATCATATTTAATTTTAACTCGTTTATTATTTTTTTTGTTACCTAATTAAACATATTAAAGAGTGCCATAATTAATTTATTTATTTTATTTACAAGTACCCCAAATCTCGTCACTTAAATTTAGTCGTCTGTGAGACGAATGTTTATGAATAATGTTTCTCTTAGATAAGGTTATGAATCTAGGGTTAATTGCTTTAAATTACACGTTAAACCTGAATTTCAAGCAACACCGGACACGGAAAGCTTGTAGGTAATTTATAAAATTCGTTCAACTTGTTGAAACATTTTGAGAAAAATAAATATATCTCCACGTTTTCTGCAGCTGCTAACGCATTAATTATACCATTTCAATTCCAACACGTACATATTTGCAGATAGTATCTGTATTTTATTGCACTAACTGAGGTAAGAAAATCTCACCTTCAATATCGCTCTCGTTTTCATTTCTTTCGATCTCTCATTTTCATAAAACTGAAAGAATAAGTATTATACTAAAGTGTATTTTATACAACCTTTAAGATTCTTGTGTACAAACTATCTAAGATGCATCCAAAACATTAATTAATTAAGAATACTAATTTCGGTTGTGGACCTGTAACTACGGTTCAATGAACTTTAGAACTTTTGGTATGAATTTAAGTTTCATTTTCGAAATTGGAAGGATTTGTTAGGGGAATTAAGTTTTCCATTTTCAAAATTATAACTGATTTGTCGAGAATTCAAAGAATCTCATTTAGATGAGACACGAAGCGAAACAAATTGTTCCACTTTTACCTTCAATAGGGAATTTAATTTTTTTTTATTTAAAAAAAAAAATAACGAAATTGAAATTTTTTTATTTTTTTTTTATAAAAGAAAAACAAACATTCCCAGGTTACGAATAACCTAGCAATATTTGAGAATCTTTTACTACCATCACATTAAGTGTAAAATGTTGCTTGTGTCGTGATGAAGGACAAAATGGAGCTAGCCGAGGAATTGAACACACTACGCCTAGGTGGAACCCTAACGCGATGCCACCGGCCGGTTAATGTTTTCAAATTTGATTTTAATGTTGACGATAACGATTTAAAATGTGCCATTTTCGATTTAACGTAAAAATTACTTTTAACTGGTGACTGCCCTTTCCCCAGACATTGGCGTTTTCTATGTCAAAATGACGATATAGCCAGTTGAAAGCGTTTTGGAATGTGCGGTTTAAGATAATTTAAAAAATCAATAATTATGAATTAAAATTACACATTTTTCGTACAATGGTCAGATCATACTCATTTTCGGTATTCATAGTTTGTGACTCAATCCCATTTAACCAATTTGTCTAATTTGCCCTCCATCGTTCCGAACGACCGGAAACTACCGAATCCGATCCCCGCGCACGTCTCTTCACTGGATAATAGTGGAGCACTTTTCAAATATTTAAAAAATTATTCTCGCCTTTTAGTATTATTACTGTAACTTTTTGGAAACCCTACCATTATTTAGCCTAGAGCTCCACAACATCCAGGTGTTCCTCTTAAATATGCCATTCTTCTCGCCTGAGCAATGAGCCATGCGCCCTGAGCCCCGAACAGGGCATTGCATCAATTCCCTTCGTCTCGAGGCGGCGGGCATTTATCGAGACAATGAGCCCGTGATTAACTGCCATTTCGCGGGGGAATGATACTAATCAGACGAACAATAAGGGGGCATCGGGCGGGGACTGGGGGCTGAGGGCGTGCTAGCTGCTAACTGCTCCGTACTCACTCTTTCGCTGCGAGCTGCTTAATGAGGTTATTGCATGATGGGTGATGGGTTACATCACGATTGATTTTCAATAAGATACTTGCCCAATTTAATCTGACGGCCTCCGTGGTCGAGAGGTAAAGCTCTCTTCGAAGGTCGCGTGTTCTAATCCCGGCGTGGCAAGTAATGAGGAATTTATGGGGTGATTTTGTGTTATTTCACAATTTATTAACTAAATTAATATTGAGTATACTTTCGGCACGTTCCAGAGTGGAAGAATTCTCTGTATCGCCTTGGTGTAAGACCACCATTCAGAAATGAAATGTTGCTTGAAATGGCTTCAGCCATGTTTGGTGACCAAATCTGGATAGCTAGGTACTCCCCACCTTGCTCTTCGCCATCTCCTTCCGAACCTCACTACCTTCAACCTCACAATATACTTAGTTTAGGAATGCTATAGTCTCACTGGCTCCAGACGGTTGGGAGCAGTTGGGACTCTTGTGCGGTTTTCAGGTTAGAAAAAAAAAACTATTTTCGGTTGTTTATATCTGTATCTATCGGTAACTCATTTTCAATGAACTCTAGAACTCGATTTTTTGTGTGTTTTTTATAATAATAATTTAAAAATATATTTTTTCTCAGGATATATGCCATCTTTGGGGATGCCAAGTGACGGACGTATGAATCCATTCCTCTCACTGCAAGTCTATCGTTGGAGAGAGTTCTGCTAGAGATGCCGAAATGTCTCCCTTAACCAGTTTCTCCCGGAACCAAAACCTAGACAAACCTCGCCCCATGAACCAGTGCACCCATGCTATGTCACCAAACTTAGCGAGCCACTTGGGATGACCTATGACAGAGGATTTCCTTTGATTTAGTGTCATTTTAAAATTTGAAACTGTTTGTTTGAACAAATTCAGACGGGCGATAACATAGCGACCTAATTATTGATGTAATGTTTTAACGGAAAATTATTTGAATAGTCTTTGTCAAAATGGAATTAAAATATCTAGCGATTTTTCACGGTAAAAAGGTGAACGTCGAAAGGGACAAACCAGGAGCATATAAATTGATCATAAAAAGTAAAAGAGCAAAATTGACAATTAAGATGTCAGAGCCATTTTCAATCTTTCACTTTTAAGTTAATTTTATGTCAGTCAATAGTTTTAAGTCTGTAGTTATGAGCCTTAGTCGTAAGTAATTAGAAATAAGACTTGGATATAAGTCACTAGATATTGTTAATCCTAGTCGTAAGCCAGCTGTATGTATTATTCAATAAATATATTTGTACAGCACCCTTGAGAATTCAATTCTAGCAATACAGGACTATCAACTAAATAATTTCGAATTTTATATAGAAATACCTAGTCAGTGAAAATTCTCCTGTCTGACAATTTGAGTATATTCATATAATTTAACAGAGTGTTGTAGTTCAACATAATTGCTGAAATACCCATTTTAAAATTTATAAAACGTAATAATTATTTAGTGAACATATATATTATTATTAAATTTTATTGTACTTTCTTGAACAGAGTTACCCTTGAAAAATGTCCTCCACAACACATGTGAACTTCTGGTGCGGAGGACAATGTACGTACATTCTCTTGTAATAAAAAAACGTGTTTAGCTGAAATATTTTTTTATAAACGTATGTAACGAGGCTTTGAACAAACAATCTAAAGTTGTAGTTTAAATAAAATAAAATTTAAAACCCTTTACTCTTATTGTAACATTTTCAGAATGAGTTTGGTCTATCTATTTTTGACGTTGACTGATGGTAAGTGAATAATTGTTTAATATATAATGTAGTTTACCATGTAAAAAATTAAAAAAACACAATTTGTCATAAAAAATACAATCTTGTTGTATCAGTCTTGTAAGAACGAAATAATTGAGCTGTTGTATGATTACAATCACATATTATTAGCATTGTGACTATTAAATTTTTCTAAATCAACGAGTAAATTGTAAAGCAGTAAAAACAAAAAACTTTCGCAGTGATGTTTTTTAAAAATAATTATGTTTTTCACAAACATATACATTCTCAATACCTACAGGGTGTGTTTTTGCCAAATAGAAAACATCGTACCTATACGTACCCACGAGTACATATACAAAAGAGTTGGATCAAAAGCTACTAAGTCATCAATAAGCTTTCAGCGAGTCATTCAATCAGATAGTTTAAAATCACGTCCAGCGCTAAACATAAACATTGCGTTGTGTATTATTATATCTCAAATGACAACAGCATAATTTTAACAACAAAGGAACGCTTAAAATCATCCGAGTTCGTGAAAACGTGAGCTCTGCGCGGCCTACCAATCTTACCTTTGGCGGGTGGAAGGGATGCTGAACCTTCGGCACAATTACTTCTCGTCAGTGAACATCCGGGAAAATTACAAACAGTTATGGATAAAAAACGGTTTATGGTAGTGAAAATATTTATTTTATATTTATCTGAAGAACAAAACCATATCACCGTTTGGCATGCAATATCAAGAATGTGACAATTTTTTTAAGTTTTAATATTTTTGCACCATTAATTACGTAATAATTTTATCTGATTATGGTCATCTACAGATTGCGGCAAAATTGATAAAACTTTTTTTGACATTTTTACTAACACCGCTTCCAAGGACAATTCCACGTAAAGTTACAAATTATATAAATTAAAGTACAAATTTTTTTCATGTCATATTAAAATAATGATATGAGTACCAAAAGATGATATGCCATTGGATGATGTTTTATTAAATTGATACATAATAACGTTTTTCTAAAAAGTTATTTAGGCAACATTCTAATGAAGCATTTATAAAAAAAAATATTTTAACTTTGTATCCAACATACTTTTAGCCATATCTCCAAAGAGATAGGCAGATAGTATGAATTGCCTCACAGTTCTGAATTAGGAATACCCCTTGCTTCAATTACACTCATACATTTTATTCAGTGAGGTGGAGGCTTTTTGCAGTGGAAGAATGGTTATGTTTATGTGGATTTGAGTGAATGCATGATATAGACAAGTAATTACCAAAAATATAATTAATAAATGAAAGAAAACAAGTATATTCCTGTTATAGTAAAATAATGTGTCAATTTTTAAAATTCGTAATTTTTTTTCTTTCTCAGAGTTTATTATTTAAGAAATTATTGAAAATTTGGTAAGTAGCTTACCGAATAGAATGGGTATCTACGTAAAAATGTTTTAATTGTAGAAAACGGAAATGGTTCGATTTAATCGTTAAAAATGTTTAACGATGCCTGATGGTTAGACGCGAACCACCCTACACGATGATGTATCTACTTGGTAACCTCTGGCTACATTGCCGTTTCGGTGAATACAATCATCTCTCTCGGATCCCTTCAAGGGAGGTGCAGGGATATAAATCATCAGGCCACAATACACCATTATGCGAGGGCCGCTGCCAACATGCATTTATCTCCCCTGTCTATGGATATAGTTATAAGAAGCCACCTACGTAATATATAATATTATATTGTGTTTTATGTGTTTGCAGTCCGTAGAGTTATAGGTTCGGGAACATATTGGGAAGGATTATTGTGTTGTGTCTTTTGTGTGGTTCGCAATACCCCATGAGATCCGACAGGATATGAGTTTCTTTGAGTTTTCGTACTGCAGTTTGCTAGAAGGCATATATTACTATCCACACAGGTATAATTTTAGCCTTTATTTTGAACTTCCTGGAAGTATGGCTCAGATTTTGTTGAATCTCGTGTTTTTTTTGGAAAATTATTATGTTGTAAACATTAATTTCGCAAGCGGTACAGAATTATATAGAAATAAGAATAACATTAAAATAAATAGATAATAGTATTAGTATAAACTGATGATTTCTTGATCGTATTTCGAGTAAAAAATGAAGATATCATTTCGCTGTCCGATTATTTTTTTTTCAATTAAATGATTTAAAAAAATCTATTATAACTCGCCACTGATACTGCCACACGTCCCAACGAATGCGGTTTGTTTCGTCGGTACAGTGCTGGTGGAACAAGGTGGAAAGCGTATCTCGTGACTGGGTACTGGGTAGGCTACACCAGTGTGATGAAATTTTTTTGGTGTTACTGCTGACACATCTTATACAGGTATCCATACCTCATTTTGGGAGGCGGGTTTGGGTATCGCTGCCTCGGGATACTATTTATTAGATAACCAAACCTTTGCCGTACTGCCGTAGGTCACCCCAAGTGTTTCGCTATGTTTGGTGATTTAGCAGAGGTGCCCGGGTTTGTCGGGAGAGGTGTGTTCAGAATGCGCTAGCTGAGTGGTGTGCCAGATCGAAGACCATGGGAAGACCGTTTGATCTCGCCAACTGGTCTCATTCGACCCATCGTCTTACTTCCGTCACTTTTGGACACACTGATCCCTAGATTCCTACCCACCCTTTATACCCCTTTCCTTCTCAGAACTTCCTCTCCTTTCTTTCCTTAAAATTACCCTCCACACAGCATCTCCAAAGATGACAGAGGCCCTAATTTTTCTCAGGGTCTCGTGTGCATAGTCAATGTAAATAAAAAAAATATTAGTACGTCATTGTGAGGGGTGTGCAACAGTTTGTGAAATACCTCAAATGGGCTTCATAAACAAAAATAAGATTTTCGAAATTAAAGCAAGCAAACAGGTTTTGGCACATCTTTGATTATATTATTGATTTGATTATATTATTATTATATAATTATCAAAATGAATTTATGCAAAGGACATGTAACTACTATAATAATAAATTTGCAAATATAGACACTCGTGCTGACATATTCACTGCTAGTTACTATCACTACAGAATTTCATTGTATCACATTCTAACTCATATTCACGACTGTTAAATTGATTGTACCTAATATTTTAATATTACTTGCGTGGCAACTATCCTTATCCCTCTCCTCCCCTTTCACGTTCCAACCGTATATTGTATACAAGTTATAATCACTTTTATTTATTGCTGTTTATGGTAGGCATATTATAGGTTTATCGTTTGTTGAATTTACATTCGTATTATTATTTTTCTTATTTGCTGCTTTATTCTGTTTTTTTTTTTTTATTATTAAATATTCTAGTTTACAGGTTATTTTTATGTTTCTGAATATCTAATGTGAACATTAATAATTGGTCTGTTTTTTTGTTATCCTCTTATGTATATTGTATTACTAAGACTGTTTATGTTCCTCAAATAAATAAATAAACTACTTATTAAGGTAGGTATTCTATAATATCTGCCTTGAGGCATAAAGAAGTAGGTACCTATAATAGTAGTTTTTTCAATTATAAATACCTTCCACTCGTTTGATATAACTCTTACTATTTGAAAACAGAAATTATCGTCATCCCTCGTCACTGTGCCAGTTTTGTTAAATTACTGTTTCTTAAGGTTATCGAATTTTAGAAATTAATTATTATTAATTTTGTTCCCTTTGTGTTTCAACCAATCCGTGCCTGTTCTTTACAGCCCTTTCAACCCGCCGAAAGCACCGAGACATGTCCGCGAAATAATTAACGACCCGCGCCTCGGCGGATGGCCGCCGGTCAACTTCCATCATAAATATCTCCCCATCTACCCGACCATAAACACTAGTCGTTTTCATATCTCTTAAGCGGTGAGCTGTCCTACTTACCTTTGATAATTATTATTTGTAATGGAGATCTATCTACCTTCTAGTAGCTTTGAAAATTTGGGATGGAGGAAAAAAGTATATATATAATTATGTTAACATTTTACAAACCATAATGCACACAAATTCACAATTAACAAAATTTTACAATTAATTATAATACGAAATACTCATTTCATATTTTTATACATAATTTTTAACACATCTAGTACTACACTTATTTTTCTATTTTTAAATTACTCATTTTTTTACTACTATTTTTCTTATTATTTTTATTTTACTATGTTTTACTAAACATTTGGTTTATATGTAAATTGTTAATTACCAGCCTTAGAACAGACCTTTTCTAGTGAGGAGGGTAATGAAAAAAAAACATCTGTACAGAACCAACCTTAAATAAACGCCAGGGTTGCCGGCACTGAAACTGAAACTGAATGTAATATTGGTAAGGGTGTTGGATATGTGTTTGATATTTTAAAACTTTGCTTTTCTGCTAGCAATGAGTAATGTTACTAAAGGGACATATATTCAAAATTTAGTAGAATCATTTAAATTTTCTTTAAAACAGTAAAAAGGGTCGACATGTTTGCATTTTTGCCGCGTCCCCTCCCGATTTTGTCAGATTCATTTAATATTATTTTAAAAACTAGATGGCTTAGCTTAATATATTTCGGTTTTTAGTGTTGATGAAAAGATCGCAAAATGTACTTTCTGTTATGTTGTTCACTTGGTTGTGGATACTTGTATTATTCCTTAAATGTGGCAATTCCGCTGATTTAAGAAAATTGTGTGCGATTATGAACAAAAATCTAAAACACGCACTGTATTTTGAAACCTAGAAAATTTATTTTCTTAAGTCGCTCAGATTGACGTGAATACATAGAGCTACAATTAGAGGCGCTACTGGTGTACTACTATCTCGTTTAAACGTTCAATTATTAGAATGCAATAAGCGGTGCACGTAGACGGTTTTCGGTAGTTGTAGTTAGAGCTTCGGTAGAGTTGGAGGTAAAAAAGCGGAACCTAAGTTTTTGTTTTGTGTCTCATCCAAATATAATACATCAATGCGTGTATCTGGCAAGGAAAGACTCGTCTGGGCCGAGTGCAGATAAGAGTTTCTACTGATTTACGAAGATTATTCTGTAAGTAAGCGCATTTCGTAGTATTTTTGTTTTTTTTTTTTTAATTTATGGTATCTATTCGATAATTTCCTTGATATTGTCAAGTTAATCAAAATTTGACATTATGAATTCCACTTGTACCAAAACTGCACTATTTTTTTTTAAGTTAAACAAAATTTGACCTTGCGAATTCTAATTCTATCAAATACTGTCCAATTAATTAATTTAGGTCGTTTTCCAATAGTGTGAAAACTTTAAATCAATCACCCATGCACCTTATATTTTCAATGGTAGAGTATTTATAACTAAAGTTTTCCACTATTTTTCATGATAGTCGTAATTTAAATTCAAGGCCTTGGCGTAGCATTTCAACAAATCGAAAATTCCTTCTGCTTAAACATGGCCTCCTGGGAAAATAGCCAACTGTCCAACTACAGAGCTCCAAGTCACGTCTTCACGTGAGTGAAATATTGGAAATCACCCATGTATCCCGCCCCTCATCACCCGCAAAGCCCGCACTTGGTTCCACCTGATTTCCATCTTCCATCGGCACTTCGATGACGATAAAAATCTTCTAAATGCTTTGACAGATTGTCTACATTTCCAAAGCGCCAACTTTTGAGCAGAAGGAATTGCTCGAATTCAAATGGCGACTATCTTGAAAAATAGTGTAGAATCGTCGTTTTAAGAGGCATATTACAAACTATTTGCATCTATGGGATTTTTTATAAATCGGTTACTTTCCAAATAGACCTCATGTAAGTGTTGTAATTCTTATTTATGTTTTATACAATTTATTACCACTAAACCTACCTGCTTCAGGTAAGATTCTGTGAATACGTTACCAATTCTGAAAATATTCAGCCTGGGTTATTTGTTGATGTGCTACCAACCAAAGTAGTCTTATCTGATGATCACTTAAGATTCTCCAAATCATTAAAGACATAGTCTGTGTGATGTAAATAAACAGCTGGGACCCGCCGTAAATAACCCAAAGGTAAATGTTAACACTGTGAGGTGGGTCTAATATCTTGTTTTATGAGACGGTTGTGGTGTTTCACTGCATTAAAGTCCTCTTTGGGTTCACGGAGCTACTAAATCATGGATATTAGAACCAAAGACTTTTCGTGTTGTAAAATAGAATGATAGTTAGAAATTACCAACAAGATAAATTTGTGCACGTGTCAATGTTCTTTGCATAGTTGAAAATAATTCTGACATGCTGGTGTCAACTCACAATATTTGTTAAAAGAAACTTCAAATACAGTGCGCCTAAATTATTCAATAAATTTCTCGACAAAACAAGACAATAATTGATAATGAAATAAGGCAACATACCTACTGAAAAATTAATCAATATGAATATAAGTTACAGTTTTTGACTGGTGTGTTAAAACAATCTTAATGCTTTTGGATGTATTGAATAACCATAATAAAATAACGAAATTACGTTTATTCAATCCTGAAACACCTTTTTATATGTTATTATGAGGTTATACAGCATTAAGAAGTCAATCTACCAAATATGATAAAATCACAGAAGATGACTAGTACCCGCTGTTGTAAAAAGGGAGAAATGATTTTTACTATCTAAAAATCTTTATATCAACAATAGATTACTCAGGCAAACGTCAATACTCCCAACTCAAAAATCTAAAAAAAAACAATAGGGCATTTAAACTAAAAACATGTTGGAGTAAGTTTTTTAAATTCATTACCAGAAAGTATCCAAAATATAAATACCAACAAAGATTTTTAAAGTATAAAACTGAATTCTAAAAATACAGAAAAAATATCGACAATAAAAAAATAAGTGACACATCCCTCATACACACAATCCTAGCTTTATTTTGGTAGTACATCTGATAAAATTAGGTGAAATAATAACTATATTTTCTGTAAATTATGTAACATTATATTTTTCTGAATAAACATTAAATATATATTTGAGAGATATCCACTCTATTTCTTGCATTCGTTTCGATTACCCTAAGATCCAAAGTAAAATATCGCCTATTTAAGACATAAATCCGACTTTTATTTGTTGGTTTTGTCTCTTTGTATTATATATACACCCAGAGGCTGTTCGTAAAATATATCAATAAAATAACCTCCTTAATGATAAAATATGGACCGAGATTGATAAATCAATATTAAAATAAGCAAGATATAACATTATTATTTATCGTCCTTGCCTACATCCTGGAAATATCTCAACTAATTGAGATGAAATTTTTTTTAGTTTGAATTGCTTTTTTTAGTAATATACCAACGCTCGCTGAACTTATTGTAACTAACGTTCCTATTGACGTTTTCTGTAAAGAAATATTCTGCAATAAATAAGAATTATTACTGATTTTACGTGGGATGAGAAATCCATGGAATCTTTTTTAAATCTGAAATGATTAAGTTTTCGAATTCGATTCTATAAGCATAAATGACTATCTCCGTAGAAAAGTGACTTATTCATTTGTTGTTAATGGGAGTTAACGGGTTCAATTTCTGAAAATGATGGAAAATGGATTTTTCTTTTCCTTCTCCCGGGAGAGTTACAAATTTGAATGATCCGAAGAATATTACTGAAAACTATCGTTAATGGATGTCTTTGGCAGGTTACAATAAATTTGCATATTTAGGTACTTGATTGCAATATCTACGAATTATTTTTTTGTCCATCTTTGTTACTGCATGCATGGACAAAATTATTTCTGTGGAACTAAATATAATTAATAATAAAAAAATAAAAATCACATAAATAAAATAGTGCTACTTCTTCATGAATTATATTTAGATGAGACATGAAGCGAAAAAATAGGTTCCCTTTTTTTACCTCCAATTGATCTCCAACGCTCTCAACTGCCGCTCCGGTCTAGGCGCACCGCTTATTGCTTTCTAATAGACGAACACGTTCGATAAGATATTCGTACGCAATAGCGCCTCTAATTCTATCGCTCTTGTCATAAGTAATGATATCTTACTGATCGCCTATCAAAAACAAAATAATTTATAAGATATAATGAATAATAGGTATTAGATTTCGATTCCGAAATTAGAATAGTTCGATTTGCTACGGATAAAAGAGTGAAATTTCTATTATTTTAATGTTCAAAATTTCTGAACACCTTGTAAGTGCCTGCTTTAAATCAGACACCTACCGGGTGACCCGGCCGCCTCAAGAATAAATCATCCGTCGGCCATTGGCGTACAAAAATAATAAAACAAAAATAAAAGACATAAAAATAACAAAAGACCCTGTCCGTCCGACATGCAAGCCCTGCGGGACCGCGCCGTTTAGGCCGGAGGGGGCATAATTATAACTTTATCATTCGTGGCGGTAAATCATAACGTGCCCCGCCGCGTAGCAGCGACGGTGCTTAGCAACGCACGTGAATAATTGATTGATTTGTTTATACCTCCGACGCAGTTGATATCAAACAAAGTATTACTTAAAGCCATACATTAAACTTTGATGGTATAAATGAAGATGCTGGCGTCGTTAATGGCTCTACAAGTAAACATAACCATTGCTGGAATCATAAAGGTTTAATCTGTTACTCTTTAGCATTTTTTTTCATTCCTATTGTCTCAAAAGCGCAGTATATATTTAAACAACAAATAGTAAGGAATAAGTAACACAGTGGTTTTAACCCCTCAAGCCCCAGAAGGACATTAATAGCCACGAACATCATATTCCATGAAACCTCTGAAGACAGATCTGACCGGGGCGTTCGTATATTATATTAGTCTTTTTCTATATTGCGGAGATGTGATTTGTTCATCGTTGGAAAGAGAAATAATTACTCTTCTCAGTTTGTCTCAAATATTACAAATTATTATGTTAGCTGGATTGAAAAGGAAGTTTGGAAGGCCTTGGGAAGACATAACGTAAATTAGTTAATCAAATGCTTGTGTCGGAAAAACAGGTGACAGTGTGGGAGATAGTGTGTGAATGTACAGGGTTTTCCAATAAGAGGTATTATTTTGAATAGTCCGCTATTTCGGTAGATTTTACTTTTTGAAGCTGTCGTTTTTAAACATTTGACAAGTAAAAACTACGCCATCTTTAAAATGGAACAATACATGCTTCAACAACGCATTGAAATTATTAAAATTCACTTGAGTAAATCAAATGCAAATCATCTTGAGTGATGAGGCCCATTTCCACCTCGGCGTATTTCTCAACAAGCAAAATTGTCGCATTTGGGCTTGGAAAACCCAAGAATCCCAAGAAACCCAAGAAAAGCCTCTCTATCCTCAAGGTGTGACTGTTTGGTACGGTTTATGGTCCAGCGGAGTCATTTGACCTTACTTTTTCTAAAATGAGGCTGGAGCAACAGTTACGGTGAATGGATTGCGCTATCGAGAGATGATTAATGATTTTTTATGGCCGGAATTGGATGGTATTGATCTGGACAGCGTTTACTTTCAACAAAATGGCGCTACGTGCCACACAAGCAACGAAACCATTGATCTTTTACAATTGAATATCAAAATAACACCTCTTATTGGAAAACTCTGTACATGAAGCAAGAAGTATGTCACGACAGAGTGGTATGATATATCTCTTTGGCTACCCGAGTGGAAAATTGCTGCAGTGGTCAGATATTCAGTTAAGAAATTAGGAATTAGGTAAGAAATTTTACGTATCTAAGGTACTGAAACTAACAAATATATTGATTTAGGTTCTTGCGGTTTTCATAAATTCATCTGTAGTCTATCCAGGAAAACTCAAAGCGTATTTTTTTATTTATTTATATTTTTGGTATTACAAATAAGTTATATAAAATTATTATATAGTCCCTTATTGGGATTTTACATAAGCAGATACAAAATATACCAAGATTATAATTATCTACATACGTAATGAGTAATGATAATCTTATAATCATTTAAATAATAACACGATAACAAACTGTTACAAATAAGGAATATTGCATATTATCCGCATTTTGCTTTTTAATCCCTCAGGCCTCTGATATATTCTGTCAGAAGGTCAAAATGTTTCCGTTTTGTAATAAAATCCAATTAAATGGAAAATTACTGATAAAAAAAACGAAAAACACATACATATTTTACTAGGCAAATGTATTATAATCGTTATTGTGACTCACTTTTTTATCGTTTCATGTAAAAATAATTAACAAAAAATTCACGAAGTTTCATAAATTCTTCCCAAATTGCTGTTGGAAACTTTGGTTTCATGGATGTGCACATTTTAATTCTTCGGTGGTTATCTTCTAGATTTTAATATAAAGCGGAGTGTATTCTCTTTCTAAGACACTTTAAATATATATTTCTCACCACGACGGTAAGAGAGACACAACGATTTCTGTGAGACCTATATGAGATGTTCGAAAAAGCAAACAAATTACCCTGGGGAATTATTTAAATAAGCAATGTTATTAAAATTAAATATTCCGCCAGAGCGATTTTGATTCCCCACACAATGCGATCTCTGTGAACAAGAGTCATTATACTTAAGCTTAGTGCGAGAAGCAACTACATGAAATGGAGCATGGAGTCGCATATTCTATTTATCACTCATTAAACCCTTGAATCTGTGCAAAAACGGGCGGTCCGTTTGATAGATTCCCCAATCTTAACAAACGGACTGCAATCTTTAGAGCACAGGCGTCAGGTAGGTATGCTGTCCTTGTTCTATCGGTATTACAATGGAAGATGCTCTGGAGAACTAGCGTCATTGATCCCTTCGGCACCGGTGCGTAGTCGGGATACACGCCAAACGCGCGCCCAACATTTGTACACGGTTGACATTTGTCACATGAGAACGGGTCGCTTCTACGATTCGTTCTTAAGTTCAACAGCTCGGCTGTGGAACGAACTGCCGGCCTCTGTGTTTCCTCCCTCCTACAACATGGGACTCTTCAAGACCCATGTTCACTCCTTCCTCTCCACAAAAAGACCCTCCACACAGCATCCCCAAAGATGACATAGGCCCTGAGGGAAATTATTTTCTTCAGGGCCTCCTGTGTGGAGTTAATATAAAAATAAAATAAAAAAATCAGATACTCGATGAATATTATAATGAATACACGATGGATTAACGATGAATATTATAACTTATAACCTCTACCCAAATCACCGTACGTTCAGTGCAACTCCGCACAATCCTTTATTCCTCTCGTGACCATTCCATCTCTGATCGTTTTTATAACATTATCACTCGGCGTCATAAATAAGGCCCGCCACGGGGCACGACCCGCCCGTGGGGCCAATAAATTAAGAGCCCTGATAAGTTACAACCAATTTAAAAGTTGTTTAAATGAGTAGGGAATGAGATGTAATATATTTCCAAGACGGTCGCCGTTGAAATATAAATGTAAGACTGTTCCAGGATATTTATGTTGGCGTCCCAGTACTTCGGTACTTGGGGCAAAGGATATCTACCTATCAAAGGAAGGGCAGGATCTAGATTTGAATACTAATTCTTTAGTTTGTATTGTTTTTTTTTAATAAATGCTATAACGGTGTATTTCACCAAAGAACTTGTTTTGTTACCCACTGTTAGATGACTTAGATTCATATTTAAAAATATTTCATTTTCATAAGCTCTTGAATTTCATTGAAAATTCTAATAAATTGATTCTTATATTGTATCATTATTATTATTTGTACTTCAACGGAAGTAAAATATGGAATAAAAAATATCTCGTATCGTATTCTTTCGTGTTAATAGTTAAACATTTACGTATGATGTTTAGAAGAGACATGAAACGAAAAAATAAGTTACACTTATTTACCTCAAATTGACCTCCAATTGACCTCCAACTGTTTCCAATGCTCCCAACGCTCTAACGCTGAAACTACGGAATCCGGTCTACGCGCAGTGCTTATCGCGTTCTAATAGTGCAACACATTTCGTGACATGGTGAGATATTTGTACGCAATGTTGCCTCTTATTTTATATCTCTATGCAGTTAAATTGATCTTTCAAAGTTTTATAGGTTATGATGGACATATGGCCTAGAATTTGCAGGTAGAAAAGCTCAAATTTCATGACCCCAGCGCTTATTTCCATGTATGATGTGTGATAGTGAAGGTTTTATCCCGTGCAACTAAACCTTTTAAAACGAATAAAATATAAATATTCTTTGAACAACGATTAATATAACTTTGTGGGCAATCTTTCAATCTAATGTATCCATCTCAGAATTGATGAATTAGAATAGGTGGAATTCATTTGCCATCAAAATTAGGTAGGTTTACAAAAAAGTGAAGCTTTTGTTGTTTCATATTCCGGAAATATTAAGTGAAACTTACGAATTATTCTTCTTTTCTTGAAAAGGAAAATCGTAAAAGACAGCTGAGCTTTACTATAAATATACTTATACATATTTATTTGTATCTGCCCCAAAACATAATGAAAGCTACTCCGATAATTTCTGGTTTAGAGATGAAGCTTTTGAACTATCAATTCTCCACTCATAATAAAACGTCTGTCCGTCATATGAACACTTAAGGCAGTCATCAAATCAATATAGCAGGATGTTTGGCAGTTCAAACGATTCTATCCATATAGATCCCAGACGTTTCAAATGTTGGAAAGAATTATAGGGCGCATTAATTTAATACGGCAATAAAAGATGTATGATTTATCCGAGAAGAGCTTTAGCAAAACGCAGACAAAGTATAAATAATCGCCTATAAAGCCTAAATAGCACCATTTATTTCGAGACGAGTATTTACGACCTCATACAAGTTTTTCTTTAAACCGCCATACGTATATACACGTTAGTCAGACGTCAGAGTGGATAAATAAAGATTTATGTCAGACTTGCGTGTGTGGTGGAGTCTTTATGATTTCGTGAATTATTATGCCCGACGTTACACAAGATTAAGCCCGATTCACTAAAGCTCTGACCGCAGGTATGGGCACACCGCTGATAGATCCGTTGTGATATCTCTCTCTTTCTCATAAACGACGCATGTCAAATAAAAGAGGGATTATAGCAGAGCTCTCAGTAGCAGAAATTTAAATAATGTGTTGAACTCTGGCAACAGTGAAATATCTACCGTAATTAAATACTATTAGCAAACCAACTTGTTCGCACATTTTATATATTCAGAATTATTAAAAATCGTTGTTTGTCCTTTTTGCGATAAACCGTAAACCTGGGTGGTAATGTCAACCTGATGGGGATGCATTAAATAACGGTGTAAGGATCTTAATTTTAAGGGATTTTAATGAAAAACATGAATATTGCTAATTTCTTAAGAATATCTAAGTATTGGTAATCCGATAAAAAACGGGATTACATGTCGTTTCCGGATAAACTTTTAGTTAATTCGTAATAAGATCGGAACACGTGTCTTAAATAATAATATAAAATGACGAAATACTAAAATTTTAGGATTGTTATGAACCCGTGCTCCGACATCGTGACAATGCATTGGTAGTTTACTAAAACTTTGTCAAGAAACTCATCAATTTATTCTTTAAGGGCATGCAATCCCATTTTTAACCTGATTACGAATAATCTGAAGAGATTCTTAATAAATTAGCAATATATTTTTCAGAAAGTGTTCTCCGTGTGGTACTTAATGTTTTATATAAATACTCATCGATTTGAGGCCTACATAAGTTTCTGATACCGAAGTTGTGTATTCACGTCGCAAACGACCTGTAGAGCACAGTCCGTATACGTCAATATTGAAATCACGAGACCTGCGTCACCACCACATGGAGTAAAATTTCTATTGCTAATTTATCAAGAAAGGTTTCCTGGTAAATTTCTAGTAAATTACGAATATATTATCACGATGTCGGAACAGTTAATCGTGAAAATCCGAATATTTTTGAATTTCAACAAAAAATCTTTGTATCTTTGGAAGTTATCAAGGCAAATCGATAAAACATTTTTAAAATGATGTTTTATTAATAAGGCCTGTTAATTTATCGTGAGAGCAAATTTTTTTTTCTCTCCGTACACCTCTCGAAACGTTAAAACTGGCATTCGTAACCTCACCCACAACAACCTGTCGTAGCTGTCATTTTTACTATTTTTTTTGTTCCTAGCAGTGATCTAAGGCTGAAAATAGTGCGATGTGTTCCGGTCAACCGATGACGTAGCGCCGACGAGCTGAACCGATGGTCCTCATACGCAGCGCGTAGTGAATCACGCGGTACTAGATTAATTCACATACACATTACAACAAGCCACCGACATACGCGTGGCCATATTTCCAGCCTAAAGCAAACACATTGTTAAACATACAATGTATGAAACAAATGACAATGAGAATGTCGTTTTTGTTAAACTGTTTATTAATTGCTCCGTCATGTTTAGAGTCTCTGCACTCTCGACGTTGTGATTGGTAATGATTTCAACCGACTGGTCGCGGGAGACTTATGTCAACCACGAGTTTCAAAAAAGTCGGCAACGTGTTCCAATGTACGTACCTACTCTCAGAGGTATGGCGGTAGACACCAAGATACTTGAATCGTCGAGTATCGAATACTTGCGTAAGCCTATGGAAAACGGGCCTTACCGAATTTCCCAATATTGGTGTCTTGATACTACTACTGCCTAATTACAATAATAATTACATTATCACAATACAACAAATAAATTAATCAGGAGTTGATGTAATCAGAGTTGTATGTTTTCAGGGTTGTGATTTCAAGCTCTCTGTTTTTCTGCTAGTGATAGAATGCGTGATGACAAATAAAAATTATTGAATATTTTTGGTGAATATTGCACATACCTAATTATTTTCTCCAAAACGATGAATATTAAAAACATGTCGCCCATGATAAATTAAATCTATCCAACGAAGTACGTGGCAGTTTGAAATAGGGTTCCCGGAAATAAATTTTGGATTGTGGAACTATGATGAACCTGCTTTACGATGAAGGTATGAATGGAGAAAAAGCCACGAAATGTGGACCTAGAACCTAGAATAGTCTGAAAAGGGAAATAGACTGAAAAGTAAATAAAAGGGAAAAGACTAAATCAAGTCAAATCTCCTTGCATTTGACTTGATAATATGTCATGACGAGATGCAAAAGTAACCGGATTTACATGAATACGTGTTCCGACATCTCGAAAATTTACTTTATTTCGTAATTTACTAAAAGCTTATCAGGAAACCTGTTGATTCATTAGAGAGGCCTGAAATCCCATTTTAAACCTTAATGACGATGCAACTATATAATATCCATACTCGTAAGGAATTACCAAAAAATTGAAGAGATTCTTAATATATTATCAATAGTCGTTTTCTCCATGTGCGCTACGGTAGATACCTTTATTTTATGTAGTGGCATCCTTGATAGCTTTTCTTCTCAAAACTGTTTTATGAAAAATCAAATATTTAGGTGATTTAGAATTTTTACGGCGAAATTTGTAATATTATTTTCTAATGTTTGACTCCGAACCTTCGAGCCACTTATATAACTAAAATATTTTATTGAATTTCTTACAGATTTTCACTCTCCGGTAGAATTACAAAGCGTACGCTTTTGATCTCCCGACACAAATCTGAAACATCATCAATCATCCGTCCAACTGATTGTGATGTTATTGTTAATCTCGGCAAAGCGGATTTACAGGGCATTCGAGTTGCCAGGGAGCATTACTCCAATGCCAAGTGAAAAATGAACAAGTCATTCGCAATGTATGGGCTTTTTTCTGGTGCAGCGAAGTAGAACAGTAATTACTTAACCTCTTCCCACATAAATGTAACCGCTGTTAGTTCCTGTTGCCAGGAAGATTGAAGATTTATTTGATCTCCCTCTTATATTGATCGTCTCACAGAGAGCACAGAGCTTAAAACCATCCTTCATATATTTTTCATTAGATGCTCGCACCACCTCTTTCATAGAATTGAATACGAACACGAGGGACTCATCATGATTTTTTAGAAAGTTTGTGAAATACTGAATAGAAGTGTGTTGCGGGCGTGTCTATGTGCCCGGAAAAAGGACATTTTTATCTTACATCTGGTGAAATTGATCAAATATTTCAAATGAATACAAATTCCTTCTTGAACAGATAATAAATTTCTAAAGCCTTTCTTTGGCCTAAGAGTTTTTTTTAATCTAAACTGGCTATAAATCTGTTTTTTTTCAAGTTTATAAAAAAGATCACACTTTTTTTTTTTTTAAAGATTGACAAATTTCCCGGATTATGAATAACCTGACAATAATTGAAAATCTCCTACAGCCACCAAAGTAATATTGATTGTTTTATGATGGAGGACTTAGCCAGCCGAGGAATTCTGTTTGGTGGTTTTGACTCTTGTGTATTTACACTGTATTGTTACTATGTCAGATTTCTAAATAATAAAAAAATACAACACATAATTAATAAAAAAAACACGATTCATATTTAAATAATTCTAAAATGAATACCGTTTTCCGTGATGACTATTAAAGTTTTTTTTCTAATATTTGCAAATTCCTTTTGCGGCGTCGTTTTAAGTAGATGTAAATAATAAACATTGTTTACACCACGACTTAAGGCTCCGTAAGCGTTCAAAAAAGAAGAAAAATTGTTTGAAAGTGAGATATATAAATAATGTAAGAGGGAGCGTGCTAATATAAAAAAAATATAAAAAATATTTCATTAAATACGATTTGTTTAAAATAGAGCAAAAACCTGTCAACATATTAAATATACTGTGACTTTTTTTCATACCTACAATACTTATCTAAACGACAAATGGTGAAAAAAAACATAATAAAAAGATTTCGGAACATCAACATAATATGTCTATATTTCGAAACCAATTGTTTCTTCATCAACATAATATGTTTATATTTTAAAACCAATTGTTTTTTCATCAACATAATACGTCTATATTTCAAAACCAATTACTTCTTCATGAACGTAATATGTCTATATTACGTATACGTTACCATTGGTTTTGAAACGTGTGGATAATTTTTATGAAATGCAGATGTAAATAAAGTTGGTTATTTTAATGATATTAACGTTTTTTTTTTTATTTTGTTGTTGCAGTTACACATTGAAATTCATTTAAGAAACCCGTGAAAACATTAATATCACATTAATAATCGCTTGTTTTACTACAACTATAGTGTTGAAAATATTGTCCGACTGTACTTTAAGTCGAGTAATGTGTATTGTAAAACCTTTACAAATCGTGTTTGCATTACAATACAAGCTGAAGTATTTGACTCGGTCAGCTGAACGTAAGGCAAGGCAAGGCGAGGCAACAGGTAGGGTGATTTACACAACACAAGTCCGTGCAAATCTGTTAACTTCGCTGGTTACAAATTAGTTTCTCCCAGAGGGAATGGCATAAGTGCATTAACTGCAGCTGCTAAAAGCGGATGCCGCTGAGAATGCAGTGTGCAAATTCGTGCACTGCACGGGTGCAACGAAAGTGTGAACTTCGTAATGCGGTGTAAAAAAATACTTTACAAAATAGTTTTATTGAAATATTAATTGATTTTAATATATGAGAGCGAACAAATTTTAAAGTGTAATTTTAGTTTTATGAAGGTTAGATTAATTTCTTTTTAAAGGTTGCGGAATTGGAGTTGACAAAAACAACACAAACTTAGGATTGTGTGTGTTGGTGCATTGATCCTCTCTTTCCTTCAAATCTTACTTACTACAAGAATGAAGAAAAGTAATTCTTAATAAATTGCCAACTCGGCAGCGAGTTGGAAATTGTTCGACATTCGTAATCTTTATTTATTTTAATAATAAGTAATATTTTCTTTTAAAAATTATAACGAACCAGAGTGCAGAAAAATAGTATTACGTTAACCTTAATTGTAACTATTACTGAGATATTTTATTATAGCCTTCTTATAACTATAATCCGTGCAGTTGAACACGGTGAAAGTTTTGCCAAGTGTATGCAATCTGGTAGCTAGAATCTAAATGACTCAATCCTGATATTATTGTTGCAATTAAAAAGAATTTTAGATCGAGTAGTTCTAGTTGGTATGTTGAAGGTGATGAAATTTTTTATTTATTCATTAATTTAATTTTTTTAACAAAAACGATCGTTGTTCTCGTTCCACTGGATATTTTTTTACATAAAGATTGTGGATTTTTACTCCGAAAATTGGCCAGTATCCCAAATTGAAGTTCGTCGTATTGTGTAATTAAAAATATTTGCGTGATGTGCACCTAAAAACCTAACATACTTTAAAGGCTATACATGTGTCATAATATTCTCAAAAAGAAAGCAACAACAAGTAATACAATTTATCACTCCTATTTTTCCCATTTTTAACGCGATTGAATGAGCTTCAAAAATCGATTACAATATGCAAACCATTTCAATACATTGTTAAACCGATACTCGTAGGTAAACACCCCACTTTGATAAATGCTGTTAGGCTGAAAAAAGAGGACAAATAGTAGGAGAGAAGTTTGGTAGTCCCTGGCTAATCAGTTCTGATAATTAACCCATGGAAGCTATTTCAATCTACTCACGAAGTTCAATTTAAGGCGATGCCATACGTAGTAATGCAAAATTATGTGTTATTGGTTTGAAAATTTGGTAGCCTACAAATGTTTCTTTAATTAAATACTGCGAGTAGAATACATCTTGACCTTTGAAATAATCGAGTATTTTTAGATAAGTCTTTTTATAAGCCCAGAAAAAAATTATGTATAAGGCCAATGAAAACTGCTTTAAAGTTCAAAATCTCCTACTTACGAACCCATTTTTGGTAATGATTTTATTGTATAATGTGGCAAATTAAGTTATTTATAAAATGATCGAAAAAAATTAAATATTTATGCCTGAACATCCACAAAATAAAATAAAAGGCACTTTTTGGCCATGTTTTTTTCTTGCATAAATCAAAACAGGCGGATGGTGTTAAGCGGGAATTTAAACCTTATCGCCATCTACGTAAGGGTTGTTATTGATAGCGGCTTAATTTAAAATATAACACGACGTAGTGCAGCGCCTTAATAATTAATACATAATTTGGAGTAGACGGATAATAAAGTAAACTTAATATTTCATAATGGTTTAATTTATTTAATGTTTTTCTTTACAGGCCGGAATTTAAATTCTCGGCATCTAGGTTGAGAACAAAGGAGCATTCTGTTATCATACTACGTAACTTTTCTTATCGGTCACATCCTCGAGTAACCAATATCAATGGAAATGGCATTTTTCTTACAAGACATCCACGTAAAATATTAAAGTGTTAAAATGTCACCACCAGGGGGTGTCAAATAAAGCCAACATGGATTGAGGCGTCACAGATTTTGCTTCAGCTTCAAACAATTCATGAAACAGTATGCGATACAAGAAGTAGTATACTTGATTTAAAAATCACAATAACGAGCATTCAAATTGTATTATACTCATAAGTTGGATTGGATACCTACTATCTTTATTATATACGTTGAAACTCACACATAAACAATATTACGTTCGTCTTCGGCTTCGAGTAACGTCAGTAGCTTCTGCTTGAGGAATTCAATACGCAGCCTCAAAGGAAGCCAGAAATGCAATCATAATGACCCGTTCATCGCAATTTAATATGCTACTAAGGCGAATTATTAAAGCAATATCATCTTATTATGAGATTCTTGAAATCTTACACACAAAGTCAAGTTCATGCAAATTTGAATGCATGAAAGTCTTGGAAGCGGAAATTAACCCACTTCCCGACATCTGATTAAACTCGGCACATAACTTGCTATCGATGACAATGCATTCTATCAATGGTAACAATCACGTACACAAATGCGGACATATAGGTATTCATTTTTTCTGACATCGTATGACATTTCAGAAGTCAATATACGAAATAAATTTAAATCCTACCCGATCGACATTTGGCGAGGTTGTTAACGTGGTAGACTCCAGTTCTCGGGAAGGAAGGTACAATCCTCAGTCAAAACATTTTAAAATAGATGTATTAAAGTAAAAAACTTTGATTTTTTGACATAATTGAAAATGAGTCAGGCTTTGGAAAATGCATCGAAATGAATTATTAGATTAAAAATATATCACTTCAAAATTAATAATGAAACACGTCTATCATGTTAACTTAAAAATCTATCTAACATCCTGACTAATTTCAGCGATTATTTTCCCCTTTACTCACGACGGTCTTTTTTCACTTCCCCCGGATCGCAGAAGCGGGGAAGGGCGGACGAAGGGCGGACGAAGGGCGGGGAAGAGTGGGGAAGGGCGGCGGAACACAAGACGTATTGAGTGCTTGATGGTGGAAGAAGTCGGAGGCGAGTTTAAGTGTTGTTAGTCGAATGGGCGGACGACTCGCAGCGACAGGATGATTAATGATCAGCGTCTTGCACTAATGACTTTTGTTCCTCAAATTGTATCCTTCTATCTCTCCTATCTTATATCCCCTTGTTGCCGCTGGAGGCGGGAGAGATAGTTTCTTCCAGCAAGCATTATATTAAAATAAGACACTTTGTAATAAGTATGTCAAAATCATTCATTATTATTGTCTTTAAAATCTTTTAACGGATCTTCAACAATTCTAATTGATCAAAATACCTAACCCTACCTACTCCGACTTATTTAATTTATTTATTTAATATTGTGTACCCACTTACACCGAAATGATAAAAAGTAGATTTTCAAAAAACTAAAGTCGCCATTTTATTTAGACAAGACCATTCGACTCCTGGGCCCCAGACAGGCCAATGAAATTGAATTACCGTAAAATTAAATAATTTTGATAATTTAGATAAATTTTATCTTACTTCGGGCATACAGACACACCAACAAAACAATTTTGTACATTTATCTCTTCATTGGTGTTTCCAGCAGTGGCGGCTCGTGACTTTTGAGTGTGCTAGAATGCTAATATTTAAAAAATTACATTATTGATATTGTTGTAATCAATTTTATTTTCCAAAAATTAGATTTTTCGTATTTTCAGGAAATCGGCGCAGCGCACTGCCAAACTGAAATTTCCTGAAAATATTCATATGGAAACCGAAATTTCGAAAATAAATAAACAATCGTTTTGGACCAGACAAAAACAATAATTTTGAATTTTTCAAACTTAGTACTCAAAAGTCACGAGCCGCCACTGGTTTCCAGACGGTTTCGGGATTTATAGAATATAAAAAAACATTTTTACCCCTTATATGTATACTATTTCCCATCTCCCACTGTAAAGTATTGATCTTCTTTGTCTTCGTTCAGGTGGGCGTAAAAATCAAATAAATAAAATTTAAATATTATTTATAAGTTACCTATTTTTTTATATTAACATTTCCACTTAAAATATTTTGTGGTTTCATAAACAAGTGTTTCCGAAATAAGCGGAAAACATTGCGTGTGCAACGAGAGGAAAGAACTTAGCAACTGATTGAATCCGCGATGTTTGGTTAGGTTACAGAAGCTTTCGACTAATCGACTTCTAACCGTACAATAGAGTAAAAACCAAATACACTAAATAAAATCCATGTTCAAAAACTCTCAAACGGTGATTTCAGGCATTTGAAAAATTGAAAAGTTTTTTTTTTCTACTTTATTTGCATAAAACGCGACAATTCGGTAGAGGCAAGACAGTACCGAATTGTAAGATCGGCGTTAATTTACAAGGCAAGAGATCGTAGATTTATTTATGTGTATTTTAGATTCAAAACGGAGTAACCCTAACTCACATACAATCAGAAGAGTTTGATTATACATAAGTTTATAAAGATAACATACGAGATAAATTTAATTTATACATAAATATATCATACGAGATATATTTAATTTATTCATAAATATATTAGTATAACACACGAGATATATATTTTTTGATGACATGCTTTATTTACGAACAAGTCTAATCAATACCTTGTCCAATAATTTCATCGGAAGATGAAACGTTTTAGGTATTAGGTGTGAAAAATGTCTGAATCTGTAGTCTGGTACAATCTTTGCAGAAAAGGTGATAAATATTTACATAACCGCGACACTTTTAATAAACATAGATTATGGAAATTACACTTCGTTTCAACTGAATTGCTACGAGAAACTACTATTTAGGTCATGAGAAATGGTAAAAGATGCATTTACATTCTATTTTTAATTTTAATTTTATTTTATTTTATATTGTAGAAAAAAACAGTACATGATTTACAGAGATGAAACAATATACAGGAATAAAATACTTCATGTTGGGTACCTATGATATGTTTGCTTGTAATGTCTGCTAAGTGGTATGTTTATTCCTTAATTAGCAGGTGACGTTTGTAGTGTATAGGTGTATGTATGACATTTGTAATGTATGTGTGAGTGTTTGTGTGCGTGTGTGTGTCTGTATGTATGCGCATTGAACAGTTTAAATTATTGACATAATGCCACGTTTGAATTTGGGCAGTGAATCCGAAAAAATGTCAATATATTATTATTTAGAGTATGAAGAAAATTTCGTTCCAATCTAAATACGCATAAATAGGGTATTTTCACAAAATAAGGATTCTATTAAAAATATGTGGAAGGTTTTTAGTTTATTTTTCTGATTTTTGATTTTTCTGAAGGATTGTCACATTGTTACAGTCAAAACATTCTGGACTTGTTTGGGGTTTTTGAAGGATTTATTTAATTTTTTGAAATGCTTTTGGCGGGTTCATATAGTTTAATATAATATTTTGTAGCTTTAATCATGGACAGTGGTTTTTTACGCTTTACGTTTTTTTAGTGTGGTCCGACAACTTGCCTAAAATAGACGACACGATGAGTAACACTATTTGAGCGCTAAATAAGGTAATAGAAATGTATAATATATTATCATACAATATACAGTATATGCTTGTACATATTTAAATACTTTAACAATATTCACCTAGAATTTTGTTTATTCTGACCCTTATTAAATTGAAAAAAAAACACACTAACTTAACTCCCCTGTCATAAGATCTGTAAAACTTTGACAGTCCTTAAAGCAAATTTCCCTATTATTGTGTAGATATCCGCCTTAAAACTATAAGCAAAGGGAATAATTTAAACTTATTATTAATATAAATTGTTAATAACTGAATGTTCTTATTGTATTTGTTAACCCGCCATCACTCGAGCGGGGTGATGTCAGCACCCCACGCTTTTTTTTAACATAAAAATGAATAATAATTTGTCTAGTTACGAGTCCGCGCGTCTCAGTACCTTCAAGTGACCTTTAAACTAGAGTAACTAACCTTTCGTCTAGAGCCCTAAAATTCTTAATTGTGCCTAAACGGGCAGTCCGTTTGATAAAGGAGTTAGGTGGAAATGCTGTCCTTGTTCCACCGATATTTCAATGGAAAATGCTTTGATTGATTTGCGTCATTTATCTCTTGGGCACCGGTGTATAGTGGGGAAACACCCCAAACGCATGCCCAACATTTGTACGAGAACATTGTTTCATGTAGTATTTGTACATATAGGTACAAAACAAGGGAAGCTATCGGGAAATTTTTGCGATAAAATCAAACACACTGGAAGTCAACAATAATCTATCAAACAATAATCTATGGACTACAAATACGTATACAAGTGAAAATAAGTTATCCTGCTATTATTTATAATATCTATACCAAAAGTGAGTGATTTGTGTGGAAAGGTGTTCTAAACCGTGAGTTAGATTACAAAAAATCGATTTAATATCCGTAATCCCGGATAACTATAGTGATTTCAAAACAAATTGAGAATAAAACTTATAAAGCTGTCACCCCATAGTTATCCATAGATAAAAACAAAATTTCTAACTGTCATCATCGGTACTGTACCTCTATTTCAATATCTAAAACCGGGGCAGGTTGTTAAATTTAACAGTAAATAATGGCTAACACTAGAGGAAAGGGTGCTAACATTGATTATGAAGGAAAATTCAGCATAGAAAAAATTACACTGATTTTCAAAAAAAAATTAGATGGAATTTATGAGTACTCAATACGATGAATTAATTAAAAAACTAGAGATATAAAACAATCCTACAAAAAAAAATTGAAAATGAATTTATAAACCTGAAAAAAGAGCACCAGGAAAAAATACTATAATTAAACAATTAGAAATAAAAATTTCAGATATGGAGTACAAAACCCGCTCTAATTATATTGAAATAGCAGGCATTCCACAAAAATATGGGGAAAATGGGGAACAGCAACAAATAACACCAACTACGACTTACGAACTGGCTAGTCACCTACGGCGGCGATTGCAAGATGTTGGGCGGCCATGATGTCACAGAGCTGTTGGGGACGAAAACATCGTTTTGGTGGTTTTTAAAAAAGGTGTATTTTAAATCATTGTAGAAAATTTATTCGTCATCATAAATATTTTTATAAAATCCGTTATCATATTTACCGAAAAGATAGTATTATTTGTATGGTACACATTTCAGACATCTTAGAATTAGCTCAGCTATTGCAAGCTACACACATAATCATTTATTTTGAACGTTCCTCATCGCCAATTCTCGCATCCTTAAATCGTTCTTAGATATCGCACAGCCGTCCCTCAACAGAGATGTCATCTCCACATAAAATAACAATAATAACGTGCCAGGCGAGATGAAAGCCAGATGCTTTGAAATTTCCGCCTGTCAACGCGTAATGAGTGTAATTGCACTCGGACGTACCGCGCGACAGTAGCGCCATCCATCACCGCCGGGCAAAAAGGCAAACACATTCCCGCCACTCAGATATTCCTTTGTGTGCGCTAACTGCGCACTAGTGCGCACGAGACATCGACAAAATGACGGCAAGATGGCCGCCTGTCAAAAAGATTCGGCGGGGAAATGCGAGAGGAAGACCTGATGCTGGATGCTGGATACATCAAAGATGTACGCAGGGGTCGGAAAACCATTGCGCGTGAGTTCCGAAACAATCAAAATTCGTTTTTCTCTTATAGGACGTCAATGAAGTCCCCTAATAGTGTCTCTAATAGTGATTTTAATGAAGGAAAATTAGGCTTGCGGCGCACAGCCATCGATGAATTTGTATTTTTGTCAATGGCACAGCCAAAATTTTTACATTAACTTAAAATCTTGAATCATTTGTTTTTATTTTTAACTCTCCATACTAGGTACTAACTCATAGGACTATCAAAAAAAAATTATTGCGTTAGAAGGTAGGTACTTAGGCATAAATGTAATTAGACTTGGTATTTATATCAGACCCTGTACTTAGACCATATTATTAAAATATATGGCTTACGTTCATACCAGCTAACGCAAAAGTATGGCAGGACGCTGCAGTTGCATCATTGTTGAAATACCTGGAGACCAGAATGATTAAGGTCACAGTAAAAATCAAAATAGAGCTTTCATAGAAAAATGAAGAGAGGGGGCTAAAATGACAAGAAAGACGCAATAGTTTTAGTAAAACAATCTACGTGTGACGAAGTCTTGATAAGTTAACGTGACCTATTAAATATGTATTTCTGCACTTATTTACGAACGTAAGATGTAAAGACAAAGTGGGTACAATGGTACAATGTGAGGGACGCCTGAAGTTTAGTCGAGTTCCAGGAATAATTTATCGCGTGATTTGTCACCCACTTAATTGAAAACGAGACAAAGCTTTGAAGTATTTGTCTAGTGTAGTTTCTCGAAAGTTTCTGTTCTTCTTTGCTTTAATTAAATGTTCGATGGAAAGGAACCAGTCTTGTAAACATTTTGGCTTCAGGCCCGGTTAAAATACATCGTTAGTTTTGTAACTTTCTGATTTTCAACTATACACGGGAAAAACCACATTATTTCGGGTACTGAGGAAAAAGCATTGCAGAAAAATTACAAAAAATAATTATTTTCATGACAAATGTGTATTTCAGGATCATGCACCAAAATAATGATATATCTAAATAGATTCAGCGAAAAATTTAAAAAATATGTATGTAATAAGCAAAGTATAAAACAAAATATACCAATTTATATATTACACCATTTATATATTAATAAAAATAAAATAATATAAATACAAACATAAACCAACAATTTGCTAGCGACTGAATCTGAGTTACTGAAATAAACATCTTTTTACACGACTTCAAACTGTTTAAAGTTAAATAAAATATTTTGGAATCAATGAAATTAGATATAAACAAAGGATTTTTTTATGAATTCCAATTCCAATCATCCTGCGGGAATGCCCTACTCGTTTGCAATATATAACAAAGATGCAATCGTAACTTATTGAAAACTCGATAACCAATCAACCTATTATCATCAATAATAACGTTATTATACTTCAGTTTTAATCTTTAATCTAGCAATAAATCAGCCTGGACTTCTCTTTCATAGTTTCCAACTTAATAAATTACCCTTGATCTGGATCTGACTCCTTCGATGATTTCCTATTACGATAATAATAAATTATAAATTATCCTGACGCTCAAAGAGCTTCGGGACAAAGGAGGCACGTCAGGACTGTCTCATTTGTGAATAACTTAAACGTTTTAAAAACACATTTGTTTCAATTAAACTTCACTTCACGGATTATTTTGTTACATTCGTCGGAATTTATAGTGAAATTTGCGAAGCGTATCCTCGTCCGCTTTATCTTTTGTCAGTCATGGCTTTTGTCTTTTATTATACGGAGGTCAGAAATATCTGAAGTTGTGGACGTTAATTGGCGCATACACAGGATGACAATAAAACCTGATAATTGAAGTATTTGGTTGGCAATTTCGAATTGCTTAATTTTTTTTAATATCGGCACTGTACTATTCAAGGAGAAGAGATTGGGTAGCAAGGGCTTATATGTATATAGAATTTACATTGTGACTGTATTAGTTTTTTAGTAAACTTTGACTGGATCAAGAGTGCATTATATTTAGATACAAATGGGCACATAGCAAATTTCAAGAAATGATCATTGATAGAAAAAATTAAGGATAGGTTTTTTCACAGAATTTGAACAATTCATCAAATTTCAAAGCCATCAAAAAAATAGTTAGTGCCTTTCATCTTTGGTTGGGATTGGCGCCATTTGGCATATTTGTGCGGTTCTCAACACAGTGAAATTGATCTGATCAAATTTTCATCAGCTGTCAGGCGGAACTATCGTATTGTTATGATTTTTAGCAGATCATCACGCCGATTCTCAAGCCGGACGTGAAAGTCGGCGTGCAAACGTCAAAAATACAAAATGGAGCTGATTGCCAATGTGACGGAGTATTCCAACCTCAACGTATTCTTCACAAAGTCCTTATCAAAATGAAATATCGAAACCAAAAAAGAGTATCGGATATAGCATATGGGTACCAGGAACTGAACTTTAATTCCATTCAGTCACTATCGAAACTAATCGTCACATTGACGAATTTATATCACCACTTGTATACACTGTGACGAGGTCTTTGTAATGACTAAACGGAAGTCATCGGTAACTCAGCGCATTCAGCGATTCAAGGAGTCGGCCAAAGAAGCGCTCAATCCGCAGCGTCCAGATTAATTTATATCATCTGCAACATAAATCGGTCCCGATAGTGATGGATGATCACTCGTGACGCTGGGAGGCATCTCACAGTTGCCGCTCTGATCAAAATAACTTCCGCTGTCGTGGTTGTCAGCGTCGTTTTGTTGATGCAAACTTTCAGCGGACGATAAAGACTAGTAAATAATCACTGAGCACGTTTTTACTGATTTATTACTCGAATGACGGTACGAAACTATAAAGAAGTAATGCTTATTGATGATGGATGAATAAAATTAATCATTGCTTGGGAACTTGTGCGGAATCATCGCGTAAAAACAAGTAATTTAAAATAACTCTGGTACAGCTTAAACATATCTTCTCGTAATATTATATGTACTTATTTTTTATGCTTATATTTCTGGTATATCAATATAGTTTTTGCTGTGTAATCCGTATAACTTAAATAATATGATTTAAGGCGATACACCACGACGTGTAACGTTTGGAATCGGGCCGCCAACAATATCACTCCTTACGTAGATGGCAATACAGTTTAAATTCCCTCTTATAACCAGCTATCTGTTTTGATTTATGTAAGAAAAAAAACGTCTCAAAATAATGTTTTATTTTATTTTGCAAAGTTCAGGCGCAAATATTTAAATGTTTTGCGATAAGTTTCTAATGAACCTAATTTACCACATTATACAGTAAAACAATATCAGAAAAAGAGATCGTAAGTAGGAGATTTTGAACATTAAATCAGCTTTTATAAGCCTGATCCTTTATTTTTTTATAGGCTTTAAAAAGACAGGCATTATTTCAATTTAATGCCGCCTGAAAAAAATCCCGCAAAACCCGCGGTAATTTTAAAATCTATCCCACAATGTCGCGGGATTCGAAAAGATACGGGATTTGCAAACCCTACTCGCAGCATCCCGCCAACCTCAGATGAGATGATAGTCATGAGTCATGACGGCCGGGCCTTGACTGATGATGGAGCGGTCAACAGCATCCGTTTGATGTTGCCTTCACGAGAAACCACGAGGCATTGCTGGAAGAATTGAAGAGGATATGAAAAAATGGTCATTAGAGAATTTTTTTTTGAACATTTTATTAATATTTTGGTTTTTATTTCCTGCCTTATTTATTTTCTCTCTATGCTAATTAATCACTCTCTTTGTGTATCATAAGTGTTATTACTGTTATTTTTTGTTGTTGTCATTATTAGGTACGCTGTATGGGTATCATTGTTAATCGTTGTGCATTATACATTTAACTAATAAACCTGTTTTAAATTTTACAAAACTTATAAACAACCCCCCTTCCCCTAAAAATTATATATGTAAACCATAATTTAAAGAATAATTGTACCAGTCTGAAGATGGCTATAATGAGCTGAAACCGGTCACGGTCAAAAAATATCATTACACACAACCATTTATTATATATTAATGGTTATTTATTGTACATTAATGGTTATTTATTATATATTAATGGTTATTTATTATACATGAATGGTTATTTATTAAACATTAATGGTTATTATCACTTGCTTAAAATTTTAAATATGTTTATTTGTACGGTCCTTGTTATTTAAAAAAATGAAATTAAACTTACGTTTTGCTTTTATTTTAAACTCACGGGATATTACAATTTGTGAAGCTGAAAGTATTTTTAAATAATCTGCTTCAAAAAAATATTGCTAATTTAAAATGAAAACGTAAAACTTTATTTGTTTTTTTTTTGTCTAATTAGAGAAAAAACGATCAGAAATAATACATCTTTATCGCTTGTCTGGATTATTATTCGAACAACTGATTCCAATTTTGGAAATTACACTAAAATTCAAAGAAAATTGGATCGTGAAATTTTCACGCCGGAGTAAAACGCGCACATCATCACAGATAACCGAAATCAGTATTTTTGATAGAGTTGGTATGGTGGAGTTGCTCTCTTCTTTCCTCCGTGGTACGCACCTTAGTATTAATGGGTATCTATGGGGATATAATCATATATCAGCTCGGCATCGGATCGTCACCGCCTCATCTAATTTCACTAGTTTGTCCCATTCATTTTTAATCCGTTCTTTTTATTTTGTTATTTTACAATCTTGAAGAAGTGTTAATCCCCGTACCAAGTTAGATACACCCCCAAAAATCATAAAACTATGGAAATCCAAAGAAAAAAATGTTAACTTGTGTTATGTTTCATACACAGTATTCAATATTCGTTAAATTCATAATAGATCAGTAACTAACTTCGGTGGTATCCCATAATTTTCATAATTTCGTTGATTTTTCAGCAGCTCTTTAGTCTGTACATAAGGGTAAAGAAAACATAACTGGGATAAGATTAATTGATAACAGTTCCACGCGTAATTACCTTGTAGAGACATGAAAGGAATCGTAATATCTTTGACGGACTTGTGAAAGTTAAGGTTGAATCATTCATCAGAACAATAACCTTCAATCGTGTATAGTGTATAGGAATGTAAAACAAATAAATTAATATGAACGTTGTGAACCATATTCCAACAACTTACTAGCCTAAATAGCATGAAAAGTGCTAGATATAAACTAATTTTATAAAATGTAATCATCGTATTTACATCTATCTTATTGAATCAGAAGCTGAGCGCAATCCGCCGTCAAACAACAATACGAGACGTCAAAGACAAACTGCAAATTGCAAGCTGACGGAGCAGGCAATAAAACGGGAGTAATAAATCATAGCGGATTAATCATTTTATCTATTGGAAGTATGCTGCAGTAAGGTATGTAGGAGTTAGCTGGTCGAGGCATGTCGATGTTCGTAGGTGCGCCAGCTATAATACCGAGTACTCATTCAGCAGGGTTCATCCACCATTGCCAATCGGATAGAACGAACTTTGTTAGGAACGAATTGGATTTATGCATTTAATTAATTCATTTTAGTATCGCCAAGTTATTACGTAAATAAACCTGGCAGTAAGTAAAATTTATTGAGATTATCTTATTTAAAATCTTTTTTTTACAGAGATCGATATTATTTCTTGGAGTCATTCCAGTATTACTAGATATTCACATAACTATCTAAGAAAGCTTACGAATGTTCGGATTCATAACTAAATTAACTAGACATTTCAACAATGTTTGGTGTTAAGTATTGAAACAGTTTTATGATTATTCCACAAGAGTAAAAGTCTCCCGTCTGGAACCCACATTGCAATATTCGTGTTTAAGTTATTGAAAGAATACGAAATAAATTATTACGTGTACTATGTTTTAAAATGGGTATTCAAGAAACTTGTTTAAACAAAAACATTATTTTAAATTAAATGAATATGCTTAAATTGACAGACAGGAGGATTTTCACTGCCTAGTATTTCTACGTGATAATCTAAATGATTCAATTGATAGACAAGTATTGCTTGCATTGATAAACTTTCGGATTCAACTGAGTAATTCCAGAAGTCGAGATTTATTTCAGTGCAGAAATTCTAGGACTAACTACCGAATATATTTCTTATTCCCCAGAATCCTAATAGAGGGAATATGTGGAGTCAGTGGACATCTTCAATTTATCACTAACCAATACAAAAGATTGTTACTGAGACAGTTTGATTATGTATAATCAATGCTGTATAATTATTGTTATTACGCATATGTAAATGTCCCTTAAAAGAGGGTTAGTACATGAATAAATAAATAAATTAAATTGTCCTTATTAATTACTAAATTTTAAATAACTAACAATGACATTTTTATGGTGATTATTTACTGGTACTATGCAGTCAAAGTCTAAAGAAGTTCATGTTGTTAAGAATCAATAAATAGTTTTTTTTTTGTTGGTATCATATTTTTTACATTTCAGAGTTATCTGGTAATGTTGGCCTCACTGGGTGGCTTACCCGTGCTAAGGCCTTCATTTTATAATATAAAAATATAATATACATAATACATTTAAAGAGAAAATAATAAATTTAAAAATATAATCTTGTGTGTTTGTGAGTGATGTGTATTTTATATTGGTTTTGTGTGTTACGTGAAGGTTTTTTAAAATTATTTTATGTTATGAAATTTTGATAATATTGTAATTTTGTGTCTGAATTTATTTTTGTTTTCCTCAATTTTATTTTGAAGTGTTAGACTGTTGAATTCCTTAATAGCATGGTTTAAAATGGCTTTAGTCGTGTTTAATGATCAGATCTGATTTTCCAGGTACTTTCCAACTTTCCTCTTCCTCATGTGCTTCTTTTCCGCACTCCATTAACCCCCACATTATATACACAATAAGATATGTTATAATCCCACTTGGAACACGTATACCGAAAACAAAATTTAAAAAATAACCATTTTAACAGACGGAAATTTCTATAAATTTGTTTGGACGTTCTGTTTCCGACTCAATATTATTTATACAAATGTGAAATTGTCGTGTTTGTTTCGACTTTCTTATTCGCAGTTTATCAGTATTATAGTACCTACCTACCTGCCCGAAGAAAGTTTGAAAAATAATTGTAAATGAGATAGTGACTTTTTTTGTATAAATTGCATAATTCCATATTGGAAATAATTTTATTTTTAATTTACGTTAAATTATTTATAATAAAGTACCTACTACCCAATCATTTTATTTCCGAAGAAATTTTGGTTTGGTTAATTTAAAGAGAAAATTAGAAACATCCTGTTTGGACGCGAGGTCTACTATAAAAATCTGTTCACAGAACTACTCGTTTAAACGTTTAATATTGAGATCCGGAATATATTTTATTATTATAAAAAAATGCAACTTTATAATATGGTTATTGAATTTGTCTAATTTTCCCAGATTTCCACGTGATCCGGTTCTGCGCCCCTAGCGGCGGGCGACGGAAGGCGTCAATCACCGGCATCGATTGACAGACGGGAAAACACTGTCGCATGATGACGACGATAAATAGCGAGGACCCGAACCACTCTCTGGCCGAGACGGGACCTCACCTGTCCTCGTGCTCCCTGTTCTGGCTCAAACTCCGTGATGGCCTGCGTCGATCGGACATGTCCGATAGGCGGAGCGATTGTCCAGGCCTAGTCAACAGTCGACGGCTGCGCTACTGACTTTCCGTAGGGAATACTAAGAAATGTGATACATATTCGATGGATGCTGTCTTTCAAAAAATGTCATCTGAAATTATATGGAAGAAAGTGACAAAAAGTAGTTTTATTTTATTTTAAAAGCCTATTAACATTATTTTAAAACCATGTTTTGCTGATCTCTCAGTATAAAAGAGGTTAAGCTGGGTTATGTAACTTTTGAAAAGGTAAGGTTAAAAAGGTTTCCCACTGTATCCAGTCAGTTTTTTCTTTACATTTAGGTACTCCACACAAAACTATTTTCCTCGGGGCCTATGAAATCTTTGGGGATGCTGTGTGGAGGGTTTTATTAAGGAAAGGAAAGAGAGGAAGTTCTGAGGAGGAAAGGGTATGAGGGGCGGATAGGAATCTGGGGGTTAGTGTATCTAGAAATGACGTATGAATCCATCGGTGCAAGGCGATGGGTCGAGAGATTCCTGCTGAAGAGGACAAAAGGTCTTTCTCAACCAGTCCCGATCCGGTCCGCCACGCAGTAGGTGGGCAGAGGTATCCATTGAAAAGACCTAGTAGACTAAGACACGAAACGTAGCGAACTACTTGGAGCATGGAAGAGGTGTTTTTTTATCTAATAGTTTTAGGGCGGCGGTACCCATATATATGCCTTCCAAATTGGATCGGGACTCTCGAAGTATTCAGTAAAAAAATGGCACGGTAAATTATAAAGATATTAGATGAACCTAGATTTTGTAAAGTTTATTTAATTTATGTACCTATGATTATAGTAATTATTGGATGTCTGAGAGAATACTATCGTAAGACTAATATCGTATCTCAATATCTCAACAAATCGTGTAATAAAGTGTGAAATGACGAAGATCATCCATGATATTTCGCCTGTGGCGCATATTCTCTATTTTCACGTGGGTTCTCGTTTATTTTAGCCTAAATAATAAAATATTAAATATTCTAAAAGTATAAAAATAAAACAAAAGAGGCGGGCAAGAATAATCTCGCATTAATTTTCGAAAACAATTGGTAAGTAAATAATTTTGGAATAGCGACTCCATCCAGGGTAATAGAGGTCCATTCGAAGATCTATTGACAACTGACTTGATGGGAGGGATTGACTATAACGTTGATGAACAACTACTGTTCATAAATTGTTTTCTCTTGGATGATAAATCAACATTTTTTTGTATTTTTATCTTTGATAACACCATTTATAACTATCATCTACTTGTTTATAAACAAGTCAACAGTGTTCTTGTATTCTCAATCTTATTATTATTACGGAGCAGTTGTAAATATTATAATGTTTTTTGTTCTTGGATTGGAAGATAGATTCTAACGCTGCCTACTGTTGACGGTTGGCAAAAATGGTGCTCATTTACAAAAATAAGATGAACTTTTCGAGTGACGTAAAAACCCTCAAATTGCCAGATTAGGTATGACGTATTGAAATGAATTCAAAAAGTGGTAAGAATGTATTAACATAGGTAACATTTAACTAATGTATTGTTTAACATATAGGTACTATTTCGTAATGTCATTGTGCGATGCTAACATTGAATGTGATGATATTTATACATAAAATAATAAAGAACCTATTATTTTTTTAATGATAAACTAATATTTATAAGACAAGGTTTTTATGAATAACACAAAGGATAATAAATTATTATAAGCATTAATTAGTCGACTGTAATATCAATACAAATTGAAAACATCTCCCGAGTAAAAATAAATGCCGCCGACGGGGATCAATTTATATTGATATTACAGGCGACTAATTATTATTATTACTAAGACTTTTTTATAACTTTATTCTGTACACGGAGAAAAATGAGTAATGCTGGTGTATTAAAATCCTGTTACAAAGGTGACAGCAGGCCATTTCCTAATAAACTATTAGCACTTTCATAATCGATAGGAACACGTCTTCACGCAGAAGGGTTTATCCTGATATTATATAATGACGAAATGCGAAAATATTAGAATTGCCACAACACACGTATTTTACTGTTAGAGTTTTAGGAAATCTGTTAATTCGTTCTTTAAAGGCCTGCAGTCCCGTTTTTAAAAGGAATACGAATAATTTGAATAAAGTTTTTAATAAAATAGCATTATTTTATTTCAGTTTGTTTTCTTCGTTTATTATTTGTACATCGTTAACTTAACTATCTGGGTCAAACGGTCGTCTCGGAAATTCAGTGAAAGTTAAAGTAAACGCACACAGACAAGGGGCGAGTAATAACCCATGGCAATGGACACTGGACACATTGAGAAAAGGCCGGGAAAATGTCGGCGTTAATATTCATTTCTGCCAATCAGAGCTGTCTACGCGCCGGGCTACTATGTCGTTCTTAATTCGAATTTATAGCGGGTCCTGCAGATGGGGTACAGAGAACTGCAAGCCGGTGTACGTAATAATACTTCGTAAGAAGAAAAAAAACTGTCGTAAATATTTCAGGAATGGTGGGTGGTTTTCATGCTTATATATTCATATAACTTATCATATGTAAAAAATGATGTAAAAAAAAAAACATTTCAAATATTCGTATGTAGGTACTTAACCTATTATCAATATATATTGCATATGCAGGTAAGTACCTATCGACTTACTGAGTAAGTAGGTAATTCTTTGGCCTATTTTATAACATATGTAAATTATACGATATGGAATTTCTTAAGAGATAACACCAAGATTTCCATACTTGTCGAGTCTTTTATGGTGGGCCACATTTAAAATTCATCAAATAAAATATTTTAGAGTAGGTGCTTACCTGCGTATTATTCGTGGGTTATTTTGTTGCTTACCCAATTTTCGGAATGAATTTCAAACACGTGCAAATTACATTTAGTTTGCAGATGCGTTTGAAAAAACTTTTCGGTTGGTAATATTACAGCTAAAAATATTTTATTATTATATTTCGTTGGTTTTGCATAAAATGCAGCTGAACACAGATTTTATTTCTAAAAATATCCGACAAGCATAGGGTTGCCATCCGTCCCGATATATCGGGACTGTCACCTTTATTGAGCTATCTGTCCCGACGTCCCGACAAAAGCCTTAAATGTCCCGATTGAAATTACGCAATGCAAATTTTAATTGCCCCATAGCCCAGATACTGTGGAGTCGATTTTACAGTGTCAAGTCAATTATAACACGACTTGTACATTGTTCTACAATTATGTTAAAACGTACCCAGAATTGTTGAGAAAAGCGAAATCTTCTGAAAAGTATGGCCAGCCAAGTACTTCTGCTAGTACCAATTAAAGTAACCTATAAAACAAACATATTTACTTACTTATTATAAAATAAATAAATTGTTTAAGTATTACAAAATTTTTATTTGCTCCATCCTGAAACGTCCCGACGAGACCCTGGCCGAATATGGCAACCCTAGACAAGCAGGTTTTTAGGTACAAAAAAAATAAAAGGGAAAATCATAACATTAAGTGGCACGCCTCTGCTAATTAGCTACACGAAGAAAAATTATTATATATTTTTTATACATTAATCCCACACAGGAAGCCTTGAGGAAAATTATTTCCCTCTGGGCCTATGTCATCTTTTGCTGTGGAGAATCTCTTTTTTAAAGAAAAGAAAGAAATTCTAGGAAGATAAAAGGTATAAGGGTTGGGTAGGAATCTAGGAATCAGTATGTCCAGGACTGACAGACATATGAATATATATATATCTGCCACTGCGGCGCAAGGCGATGGGTCGAGAGACCAGTGGGAGAGGTCAAAGGGTCCCCTCAAACACACACTCAACAAACCTTCCCCGAAGAACCCAGACACCCCTGCTAAATTACCAAACGTATCGAACCACTTGGGGTGACCCTTGACAGAGTTGTTGGGTATCAGTAATTTTTATACAAAAAACAACTGCAAATCATAAAATGAAGTGTCGTGGCACGCCTCTGCTAGTATAATCTGGAAATAAACACTGTTGTAAAATTTTTACTGATAAACAATTTATACATATTCAGGAAAAATTCTATGCTATTTGTGGAACGATAATTATTTCATGTCATTAATATTTACTTTTAAACAAGAACTCAGGTAAGGATGTATATTTTACGTTTTATGGTTATTTTAAGCTTCCGTAAGATAAAATTATAGGTATATACTTGTTTTTCTAAATATAGTATTACACATAAACACATATTTTGGTGCGGTAATGTTTAATTTTGTCAAATTAATCTTGCGGCCGTAAAATAACAGCAACCTTCGTTTGAAGACATTATCTTTTATCAAATAAAATGGGAAAATTCCTTTCTGGTGATTTCCAGAATTTTTCCACAAAAACGTCAAAGATCTGAGATAGCCGAAGTATGTAGGTTTGTATGGTCTTAAAAAATCTTACTTTTAATGATACACATGCGCTACAAAAATCAAACTGATTAAAATGATTCATTAAAAAAAGGTTAATTTCAGTTGTTGGTGCATGGGTAATGTGAAATAATCAATACATTATTAAAGTTCAATGAGTTCTTGATTTTCCAACTTAAGACTAATAATTAATAATAAATATCAGTCCATTAAACGAGCGATAAATTAGGTTCCAAATTGATTTTATTCGTTAAATATTCTGTATTAAAATGAATATGTTGTTTTGTTTAAATGCTTACGTAAATTAATAAAGTGAACTTGCTTGACAGAACTATGTTGATTGAACATAATTTATATAGCTATTTCATTCGCATACACATACTATTTAAATGGCTATCCTTTTCATAAACGGTGCTTCATGTTTTGTTCAATTGGTATGAATCTTACCTGTCTTGTCATTTTATAATGTCTATGGATAAAAATTGCGTAAATATTCCAGTTTTCTAAATATTTGATACGTTAAATTATTATTTTGAAAGGCAATGAACCTGAGTCAAATATTTTTTCTTAAATATTTTAAGCATCACAAATCCTACAATTATAATATCCCGTGATGTTTCAAGGATCTGCCCTAGCACCATTATAAAAATGAGCGTAGCGAGTTGAAACCCATTTGAAGAAAATAAATTAATTACAAATTTATAGAGGCAAGTGTTTTTAATCAAATTATTATTTTATTGAAATTCCACAGCGATTTAAAAGCTTCATAAACTGAAAAGAAAAAAAATATAATTTTACAATAAAGTATTATTTTATCGTGCTAACAGTTGATTAATACATGTTCATAAAAACATCTAGCATTTTAATAATGATAAAAATATCGAGAAAACAGTCGACCGGAACACTAAATCATAATACATTATGATAAAAAGTTCTCTCCTGTTATGTGGGTGTTCGACAATTATATTTCTGTCACAGGTGTCATATAAATTACCAGCATTTCAAGTAGACAACTAAATATTTCGTCAATAATTCCGTCAAGAATGCCAGTGGCGTATCTAGAATCAAATACGAATCGTAATATCAGAAGCTTTGAGTTGGTAATAAATAATCGAAACATGATTTTATTGGGTGAAAATGAGTACAGTATTATTAGTTGGAATGTAACATTGATGTATTATATTTAGATGAGATATGATGCTGAAAAATAGGTTCCGCTTTTTGACTTCCAATTTTTCCAACGCTCTGACAAAAACTACCGATCCCGATCTACACTCATAGCTTATCGCGTTAGAAAAGTGAAACAAGTTTTGACTAGATATTAATACGCAGTAGCACCTCTTATTATAGCTCTATGGAAGATAAACAGTTTAAAAAATCAACCGGTAATAGTACAATGTTTTTGTCATATATAAATACATATATTTTGTTAAAAAATGTTATTACATTATTTTTTTGTTTGACTGGGGATTGTTCTTTCTTTACTGTAATGTCATCCAATTTCAAATAAATTCGTATGTGTGCGTATATGAGTAGAATCAATCAGAGATCTTGGAGTACTGCTAGATTCTAATTGAAATTGATCGTATTGAAAATATCCAATCCAAATTTATTAAACACCTATCGTATCGCTTTAGCGATCATTGGTTTGACTCTACCGCTTTATATAAACGTAGAAAATTTTCTGATGCCCTATTCTTATACAAAATCGTAAACAGTCTTGTTGATTCATCATATCTGCTAGAAAAGATTGCATTTCATTGCCTTGAACACAACACCAGATCGAACGACTTATTTAGAACACCACACTGTAAAGCCAAATATGCGCAAAACTCTTTAATAGGACGTATCTGTAAAACTCTGATACGTCCTCTTAAATAGAGACGTAGACATATTCAAGTGTAACTTGAAAAAATATAAAAAGCAACTTACTAAACTGATAACTTAATTTTTTATTTTGTGAAATAATCCTATCATCTTTGTTTATTTTATTGTTTTTATTATAATCATGCGAAAACTGTATTACTACTAAATGTCTTTGATTGTTTTTATAACATTTTGTAATTCCATATAATGTTTATTATTTATATTTCTTTGTCATTTATAAGTATATTGTATAGTTGCAACTATTGAATCAACGACTAGAATTAATGGGAAATTATTGGTCTAATATTGTAAATAATTGCTTTTTATGCTAAATATATAAATTACTGTTTCCTAAATAAAATAAAATATGAGAAAATAAAAATAAAATTTCGTGCGTGATTGCCATCAAAAGTTGATAATATGCTTGTCATTAAAAAATAAGATGTATTATAGCGCATTTAAAAGTGTTTTTCATTTTAAAGATTACACGAACCCGTTTGCGAGAATGCGCAGACATCCCATTTGAGGTATCAACAACGAGTCTTTCTCCGAGTTTAAGCAAGATCGGATGTCGGGAAGTGGATAAATTTCCGCTTCCAAGATTAACATTTATTCATTCATGAAATTAATAGTTAAATTCAAACAGATATATTTGAAAAATAGTAAAATTAATTAAAATCGTGGCAACATGTAAAATCATTCCAAACGTATACAGGTGACTAGAACGACGGCCTCCGTGGTCGGTCGAGGGGTAAGGCTCTCGACTAGCAATCCGAAGGTCGCGGGTTCAAATTGCAGTTAATTGTACTGAAGTGAATTTTGTTTGATTGATTTGTATTATTTTACAATTTAATCATTTAAAATAATATATGGCATATTTGCGGCACGTTCCAGAGCGGAAGATACTCTCAGTATCGCCCTGGTGTCAGACCACCATTCAGAAATGAAATATTGCTTGAAATGGCTTTAGCTATATTTTGTGACGAGATATGAATAGCCAGGTACCCCCCTACCATCTTCTTCTCCATCTCTTTCCCCTCCCCATTACCTTAAGCCTCACAACATACCCAAATTAGGGATGCCATAGTCTCACTAGCTAGGGACTCATGTGCGGTATACACACTTTAAAAAAATGTGGTTGATGAAACCTCAACCTTAGAAACCGTCTTAAAAAAGAACGACATTTAATCATTCAATGATAATCGGAGGGAATAATTTAATATGGCTGTACCAGCAGCAGTGGTCGTAATAATCGACTGTTAATATTTAATTGACTTTCTGTATTAACTAGACCACTTATTTTAAGTAATTTTATTTGTGTTTCCTGGATTTGGTCAAAATGGTAACCGTATTTAATAGTACCTTTTTATTCCGCCAGAGCGCATGAATGTTGCGACTGTCGCGAGATGTCTTGTCGGAGTAATCAACATTACGCGAAGTGTACTGTTCACAGAACTACTAGTTATTGTACCCACTCCCATGAACATTTTTGCATAAAAAGTATAATTTATTAAAAACGCTTACACAATTTTATACATAATATCCACGTGGTTCATATTAATGTCCACATAAAAGTTATGAAAAATAAAGCAAAATTAAAAATATAGGGTAGTTCTACCGTTTACGCCGGTCCTACTTGAATGGCGAAGAAGCTATTGCTGTATGCTGTTTTATATAAATATTTTATACCAATCTCTTTTTAAAGGTTCCAACCTAAGATATTAAATATCTTTGGTTCCAACTATTATAAATTTTTTATTATTTTTATTCCTCGTTAGGGTTAGGAACACATAAACCAACTAACGAAATAGAATCCCTCGTGGTAAATGACTGCGTAATTAAGGATCCGAGCCAAATAGCATCCGCATTTAATGAGTTTTTTCTCTCAATAGGAAAAAAGCTAGCAGCTACCATTCCGTCATTCCCGGATGACTGTAATACCGTTTTTGTGGAACCGAAGGCTTGCCAATCCTTGTACATGGCTAGGACAAACAAAGATGAGGTACTGAGGATCATCTCTAAAACTAAGCTGAAAGCAGCACCAGGACTCGATGGAGTAACACCATCAGTTCTTAAGACTTGTAAAGAAGAATTAGCGGGTCACCTTACAGAACTTTTTAATTGGTCACTGTCCTCGGGAAAGTTTCCAAATGAATTAAAGTTAGCGAAGATAACACCTATACACAAAGGAGACTGTAAAACATGTATCTCTAACTACCGTCCTATATCACTTCTATCGGTTTTTTCAAAAGTATTTGAGACCATAATCAAAGATAGACTCCTAAAATACATATCTGCGAATAATATCCTTACACCACAACAATATGGCTTTCGGAAAAATTCTAGTACTCAATGTGCCGCCTTTGATTTTATCTCCAACCTTCAACAGTATATAGACCAGGGTGAATATGTGGCAGCCATATTTATAGATCTCAAAAAAGCCTTTGATACGGTCGATCATGAAATACTCTTAAAGAAATTGGAATATTTGGGAATTGTTGGGAAGCCCCTAAATCTCCTCCGAAGCTACTTAGATGATAGATTTTGTCTTGTTGAAGTCAAAGGTGTCTCGAGTGGCTTAGGTAAAATCACATGTGGAGTGCCACAGGGATCAATTCTTGGGCCTCTGCTTTTCTTGCTATATGTCAATGACATAACTAAATGTGGTATCTCTGGAAACCTCCAACTTTATGCGGATGACACTGTAATCTATTATCACAGTACACGGACGTATATAAGGGGGGGGTCTTGGGGGTCCGGACCCCCCCCATTGCACCGCGCCGATTGTAGAATACGATAGTTTCTTAAGTCCGCCACAGTGCGGAGAGCGGGGGAATGGGCAGTGCCCCCGCCGTGGCGCGCCGCCGCCGCCCGCGTTTCGGCCGCGCGCACCATACCAAGCTAGAATCTAGTTTAGTCTATTTTGTCTCTTCGCGTTGCGCAGTTGTCAGTTGTTTTAATACAGAAAGAAGTGTCGCATTTAAAAATTATGAAACGATCAAATCAGGTATCTCTTTTGAGTTTTTTTTCTAAGAAAGAGAGACCAAATCCCAATGAACTTTTATCAAAAGACAATGTGGAATCCTGTCATATTGAAGAAGTAGGAATAAATAGAGCGGGGCCATCCACAGATACTGATGACGATGAAGTGAAGAAAGGTAAGTCTCTTGTTTATTTTATTAGGAAGGAACCCAGTTACTAGAATTTTAAAAACTTTTATCCTGCTCTTATTTTTATTCCCAGAGAATTTCTGTAAACAAATGTTTTGCCGTGAGCATAAAATATTTGACAAATGGTAATTTCAGTGTATATGCGACGTGTACCTAAGTGTTATAAAATCATTTCGCCTTTTAACAGAAAGAAATACAATTATATTTAACTAACAACTAACTGGTGCCCGCGACATTGTTCGCGTAGACTTAATTTTTAGTTGAAAATTCTTATTCTTAACATAACTTTTTAGTTTATGAACCGATTGGAATGAAACAAAGACTAAAATGTTAAACAAAACCGCATACAAATCGATTAAGCCGTTTCTGAGATTAGCGTGGTCAAACGCACAGACAAACAGACAAAAAATTTAATAACTATTTTATTGACCTCAGTAACATAATTATAGTGCGTATGAATTGTTTTTTTTTTGTAAATATTTATGTACTTACAGAAACGGAACGCTTACGATTTAATTATAGTATGGATTAGAGTATTAGAGTCACAAATTATTATTATTATTCTTACAATTAAATATGACCAAAAAGCTGTTTGAAGATGGGTATGTGCTGTTGTTTTGTTTTAGTCAAATATGTCTTTGTTACAGCCAGGATGGATTTGTGTTCGGCTACGTCCGCAGCCGCAGCCAGGACGGGTTATGATATTGCGCTCTACGTATGTCATCCTCCAAGCAATGACGAGGAAAAGCTGAGAGCATTAAAAGAGCTTTGGACCCCTCCGGATACATTTAAATTTCCAGTCACTATCAGTGGTAAAAAGAAACTTTCTTTTCAACGCCATTGGACTACCAGGTACTCATGGCTTGTATATTCAAACGTCATGCAGGGAGCACTTTGCAAAGTATGTGTTTTATTTGGAAAAAAGCATGGCGGTCGTGGTCAGCAAGAACTTGGAGCCTTGGTTAGTAAGCCATTTACTTACTGGAAGAAAGCTTTAGAGAGCTTTGATCACCATGCAGATACTAAGTATCATAAATTTGCTGTTGAGCAGGCAGCAAATTTTGCAAGGATCGTGGAAGGAAAAACGTTTGATGTTATAGAGTGCATGAATGCAGAAAACAGTAAAATTGCCGAAGAGAACAGAAAAAGATTGAAAGCCATTGTTGAAACAATTATTCTTTGTGGAAGGCAAGAAATAGCACTAAGAGGAAGTCGTGATTTTGGAGAAATTGGGATAAATGAACCCGAACATAATGATGGTAGTTTTAGAGCACTTCTTCGTTTTCGTGCGCGATCTGGCGATGAAGCACTTAAAAATCATTTACTAACACAAAACATTCACAGTAGAGCCATGTATACGTCACCAGGAATTCAAAATCAAGTGATTGAACTATGTGGTAGTGCTATTCAAGCGCAAGTACTTAATAGGGTCAAAGAGGCTGGTTTTTTTACTGTACTTGCTGATGAAACACAAGACATATCACGGCGAGAACAATTAGCGTTATGTTTACGATACGTACACTGCTCATCTGGGAAATCGGTTATACGGGAAGATTTTTTAGAATTCATCCACGTAGAAGATGTTTCAGCTCAAGCTTTGGCAACGACTATTATATCACATCTCTTATCATATAATTTGGATATGGATAAATGGATTGGTCAAGGCTATGATGGCGCTGCAGTGATGAGCGGCCGGTTACGGGGCGTAAGAACAATAATCGCAGAGCAATACCCGAGAGCGCAATTCGTACACTGTGTTGCTCATGTTCTCAACTTAGTTTTAGCGCATTCATGTGAGATACCAATAATACGTAACTGTATCGGAACCATTAAGAGCTTAATAAACTTTTTTCGCCTATCACCGCTTCGCGACGGACTTTTGAAGAAAATTGCGGATCAAATTAATTCATCTCATTCAACGCTTATCTCTCTTTGTGAAACACGATGGACCGAGAAACACGTGGCTGTCGAAAGATTTGCAGAAATGGTTCCCGTTATATGCGAAACACTTGGGGCACTTCAAGATGCTGCTAGTAGCGACGTCGCTACTCAAGCATACCATCTTCAAATCGCTATGGATAACAGCCAGTTTATTGTTTCTTTAGTTATACTGAGAAAAGTTTTTTCATATACAGCAAACCTTAACAAAGCAATGCAGAAAGTCAATGTCGATTTGACCAACATTTGCGAATATACAAAAAATGTAAAAACGACTTTACTAAATGTTCGGAACGAAAGTCAGTTCGCAATTCTTTTTGAGCAAGCACAGCAGATGAGTTCAAGCGATATAGTAATGCCAAGAATAACTGGAAGGCAAACCCTGCGCAATAATATTGCAGCAGAAACTGCCGAAATATACTACCGACGAAATGTGTTTTACCCTTTCATTGATCATGTCATTACAGAACTCGACGCTCGTTTTAAACCACATGAATCGACGATCGAAGGAATTCAAATGCTGCTACCTGAAAAAACCAGTAATGACTCCAGGATAAAAGAAAATCTTAACAAGATTACACAAACATTTCTGGGTGGGGAAAATAAAGGCACAATATTTCTGAGTGAATATGAGATATGGCACAATCACTGGAAATCTGTAGCACAAAAACCTGCAACTGTGATCGACACCATCGATAACTGCGATGATCAGTTTTTCCCTTTAATAAAAAAGCTTCTAATTATTTTAGCCACACTCCCAGTGTCCACTGCAACCCCTGAAAGATCTTTCTCTACATTAAAGAGGTTAAAAACTTACCTAAGAAATAAAATGGGCGACGAAAGACTTACTGGTCTGGCTTTAATGAGCGTACACCGAGATCTGGCGGTGCAACTTGATTCCGAAGAAATTATTAATCAGTTAGCAATTAAACGTAAAAGACTAAATGTATTACTTTAAAGTAGTGTCCGACCGAACTTTCGGTTTCGGTTTCGGCCTAGTTTCGGCCAAAAAACGAGTTTCGGCTTAGTTTCGGTTTCGGCCGCCATCCAGCCGAAACTACGGCCGAAACCGAAACTGAATTCGGGAGATTTCGTCCTGCGGTCGGACATGTTCGGTGCACTGAACTGCGAGCCACGAAAACACTTTTTATTTTCATTATATTCAAATAAGTATTATTGCATTAAAAATATTTTGTCATTGTAGGTAGGATGGTACTTTTTAATTTTAATTATATTGTAGTTCATTAAAAAGAGTGCCATACAAAATGACCAGAGTTTAGAGGAAATTATTTTGTTCTTAAAATGAAAGAGTATTTTTTGTTTAGTGTAGGTAGGTACCTAAAGAAATTAGTGCACCTAAAAAAGTAATTTTGTTTTCTACCTTTTATTTTATGTTATTCGTTAATAATGTTCACACAGGTAATACCTAGATACTGTTTATTTTTTTATATTATTTACGAAGAAGTTATAACTTATTTAAAAAAGCACAACCATTTATTTGAAATAAGGAATGATAATTTTTAATTAATAGTAGTTGTAAAACAATGAATCTCGTGTCAGTTTTTTTTGTTTGAGAGAAAACTACATTTATTTTCATGTATAACTTGAATTTACAATATTTTGTTAGTGTTACTGTAGGTAGGTAGGTAATTTTTAATTTTAATTATATTGTAGTTCATTAAAAAGAGTGTCATAATAATACGACCAAAGTTTAAAAGAAATTATTTTGTTCTTAAGATGAAAGCTCTTCATTTAGCTTGAGAGAAAACGCTTATTTTTTTCATACATTAAGTATTATTTGCATTAAAAATATTTTGTTATTGTAGGTAGGATGATACTTTTTGATTTTAATTTTATAATTGTAGTTCATTAAAAAGAGTGCCTTACAATATGACCAAAGTTTAGAATAAATTATTTGGTTATGTGATTAAATAAAAGGTGTTTCAATTTTAAAACAAATTATTTGTTCTTAAGATGAAAGAGTATTTTTGTTTAGTGTACCTTAACAAATTAGGTATAAAAAAAAGTTATTTTGTTTTCCACCTTTTATTTTATGTTATTTCTTTTTTTATGTTATAAACGAAGCGATTTTATTTAAATAAGGAGCGATAATTATGTTATGTTTATTTTTAGTTCAAATATCAGAGACTGAATGATTTATATATATAATATTTAAAAATAAAGGCTGATTGATTAAGACTGACTATTTTTTTCACGAAAACATGACCTTATATATTTTTTTTTAATTTGCGGACCCCCCCCTTATCAAAGCTATATATAAGTCCGTGTCACAGTACAAGCCTGAGTGACCTGGAGTCTCAAATGAATGTAGATGTCTCAATTCTAGCTAATTGGCTGCGTATTAATAAATTGAGCCTCAATATAAAAAAAAAACGCACTACCTAACTTTCGGTAATAAGGATTATGTGCCAATGAATATCACACTTGGAACTGAGAAGCTCCAAAATATAGAAGTCACGAAATATTTAGGGCTATTAATAGACTCTAAACTTTCGTGGAATTCCCATGTTGAGCATGTGAAATCTAAAATATCCCCAATAACCGGCGTACTGTACCGACTCCAAGGTCTTCTCTCTACATCTCTACTAAGGGCCACATACTATGCGATGATTCACTCCCATCTGAGTTATTTAGTTAGTATCTGGGGCACTATTACTAAAAAACAAATATCAGAAATACAAGTGATTCAAAATCGAGCAATAAGGAATATCTACCGTCTACCGTGGGATATACATATCAAAGATATATATTTAAAGACAAACATACTTCCTTTTACGGTTCTACCTAAATACAATATCACTTGTACAATATTACAAATCATACATAGATCCTCACACACTAACATCAAACCAGCATTTAATTCAGACATACACCAGCACAAAACACGGTCCCAAAATCTAATACACCTAGCATCGTCTACCCACACAACAAAATTTGGTATTAACTCATTACAATATATTGCATATAGACAATACAATGCATTACCTAATGAAATAAAGCAATCAGTAACTAACAAAAAAATATTAGTTAAAACGCTTAAAGATTATTTCCTGAAAATGTTTTTAAACCAGTGAATTTTCGCTCGCTTTCATATGTTGGTTTACTATGTTTCATGTGTATAGATGTCTCTCAGTATTTCTAAAATCTCTATTCTTAACAATGTATTTTTCCTTTTTTATTTATTTTTCTTTTCCTTTTCAATATGTTGTATTTTTTTAAAAGTGTAATATCCTTGTAAAATGTATTTTATGTGTCTGTACTTCCCGTAATGAGTTTTATCTCAACTCATTGGGAATAATGTGTTACTTACCATGTTTTTTGTAATACATTATAAATAAATAAATAAAAATCCCGATGAGTTACCAAATTCATTGTAGGATGAAAGGAACTTACAATACATAGGAGGGAGTTAATAGCTACATTTTTACATTGGATTATGCTGGCTGTTTTTATACATATCAGGAAGAGAGTTATAGAGTGTGTAGGCAATATATTTAAGATATACATAAGCCCGTAGAACGGGTAATACATCCATACACATACATCAGTTTATGGAGGTATTACAAAATTAGGCTATAACTTCAGACAATAATTTTATATTCGGTGTGTGGTGAGTACCAGGTAAAAAATTTCATTAAAATATATGTATTATTTTCAAAGATATAGCAATTTAAAACAAAATTCATTTTCTCGAATAGGAGACCCTTGTTTTTGCCCGCATGAAGTGTGTTAAAACAAAGCGCGTTCTTTACTGAACTGAGTCCTGTGGACACACTTAAGCGGACCGTTCTTAGTTTCAGATATTTCATTCGTACACATATTTGGCTTCACAAATCCTACAATTAAAATATCCCGTGATTTCAAGGGTCTGCCTTAGTATATCAAATAAAATTCTCAATTGAATAGTAATTATCAATAGCTTTAATTTGTAGAATTTTAATTTGATGTTAATTGCATATTTATATTTTTACATGTCGTCTTTTAATATTTGTACATCGCCGTTGTACACGAAAAATTATCCAAATTTAATTATTATATTATAATTTATAAAATATGAAGTCGGCAACGATGCGTGCAGTTACAGAACGACCAATGTCTCTCAAGACTAGAAATAAAACTTGAACTCAGTTCCACCATTTACGAGTAGGTCGAGATATAGGATAGGAACTTAATTTATAATATTATAAATATCAAACATTGTCGGCATTCGTAGGGGTAATAAAATTGTAAAGAGCTATAAGTAATAATCAATATAGAATAATAAATAACACAGTTGAAAGGTGACTGTGACCGCTCCATGAAATTGACTGTCGGTGGTGTCAGTCAATAGTGATGTAGCATCATAAATAACAAATCACCAATATTTCAATTTCCCGTATCGAGTAACGAGGCTAACAAAGCTCATCGACAGACAATAAATTGTATTTTGTACAAGTTAACGAGCCTTTGAGCTGTTTTGATTGATCCGTCACAGCAGTGGTGTAGCCGGGGCATATTATAGGTATCGAAAGTTAATTTTTTTTTGTTGGTACTTGTTGAAAATTAAATAATGTAATTGAGTATTAAATATACTAGTCACCTATATAAAATCACATTATTTAAGTACTATCTAATTATTTATTGGCTGACCAGCCAATCAGGGAAAGGGGAACAACCCAAGTTCGGGGAGCGTGGGAGGCGACGTGACCGTCCTTCTTTCTGCGATTTTTCAATAAATTAATTTATATTGTTTTATAATATTTGGTCACACTATTTACTAAGACACTTTTAGAAATGGGTTATCATTTATCTACCTCGCTCAATTTTAATGACGCTACGCCAGGCGGTTCGTTTAAAAACGAGTATCCAGATTCTGCGCAGAGTTCCACAATGGACTGCGCTGCGAACCTTTTCCTTACTTTAGCGAACTCTACTTTTCTGCGCAGGGTCTGGTTATTTCAATGTGCGCTCTACGGTGGTTAATGTATGGTTTAAGAGTTTATTCAAAGCATTCTCGAACCCTCCTGGTGCCAAAAATATATTCAGTTTCCCTCCAGCTCATCAAAATGATACCTAGATTAAATGTTAATCCAAGTCTATTACTTTGTATGTCCATGACTACCTATAAATTAAAGTTGAAATCTATTAGCGAGGTGAATTATATTTTATTGATATCTTAACTGTAATACTCAAAGATATTAGAAGAACGAGATGTGCTATGAGCAGTTCATACTGTGTGGAATTGTTTTGCCCAGTGTCGCCGGTTTTGTTCACCAATACTACTGCACACCTTCGCTTACGCTAAGGACGTATCGTTTCAGTTGGCATTAATACATAGAACAGATTTCTATGCGTACACGTCCCGATAGTATTCAAAGTACCCTAATTAGGTAGTACTCCGCCTACGGTCCGGCGGCCAACATAGCATATCTCGTTCTTCTAATATCTTTGGTAATACTTATCTGTTAGTTAATATTTAAGTAGGCAGTTTTTATCCTAGCTTTAATAATAGAAAAAATATTTCCGATACAGATTAAGATACATTTATCTTATATTTATGTGTAGTATAATTAAAGTAAGTCGTTTTATGAAGAACTACTAAATTAGTTAAATTAGCCCACCATGTTGGTCAAGGATATATTGTGATTGAGGTTATGTGTCCACATTGCAAAGGCTTCCTTTTACTAGATTAATTGTAGTTGATAGTTAATTATGCTGAGTATAAATTTTAGAATTATGCTAATAAACACTTTTACAAAATTTATAATCTTGTCTTAGCTACGCCACTGAAGTCATCCTCGAAACAAAATCAGTGAATTATTATCGAAGTGCCCATTCGTGTCACTTGTACCATTGTCACTTGAATTGTTATTTAAGTGACTTAAATGGCGTGTACCATGTTGTACAATCGTTTATAAAGGAAAAGGTCGTGCCCCAACAGTCGTATGAATTAATAACTTGATGGTGACAAGTCACTCGGCGAGTTGCTTAATGTAGCATACACCACGGTTCACGAGTATAGTGGACTCAAAATATAATTGAGAAAATAAATCTATTAAGTGAAAAAAATAATTTTAAACTTTAGGAGGATCCTACTTTATTGGGACAAATATACTTTATTGGGTCAAACAAAAGATAATATTAAGGGAAATTAGAGTGTATAATCGGCTTAAGTATACATATCTAAAGTTATCCATTGTAGGGAAACCTATCCTCAAAACACGAAATAATCAACTTTAACAATAAATACGCAGTTTTTTTTACAATTTTTTTAAATCTCCAAAACAATGAGAAAAAACGATAGTGAAATTATTTTTAATTTATTTCTATATTGACAAACAAATTTTTACTAACGATATAAAATGTCCGTTTTCAATTTGCCCCTAAAGCATTAAAATGAATCATCAACATAAAAGAGTTTTTTTTCAACTTGGAGGATTTTTAAAAGAAAATTCGTAAGTTGCGCCACAAGTATGTCAAAAAAATACAAAAAAATAGCAGTATATCTGTGTGTAAGGATAGAATGGCCAACCTTATGATCCCAGAGATAGCCTCATTTTTAATGTCAGTGCCATAAAATTTTTCTTAAAAAAATGATAACTCCTACATTTGTACACGCAATTGCTTCGTACGAAATTTTATAGCATAGTAATGATCAGCAGAATCCATTTCTAGCCAAAAAAAAAATACCGTTGAAAATTCAAGTCTCTATGTCTATGAAAGGCGATTTTCAGCCCACTGTGCGGCGTTGAAGTCACGCTAGGCGACTTTGATGACGTCCCTCTTACCAGACATTGGCGTTTTCTGTGATAATGACGTTGTATCCAGCTTACATCATTTTTTTAAAATCAATAATTATGGATCAAAATATTAGAATGACATGTTTTTACTACAATAATCATAATCAGAAAAATAAACTTTTAAATCTTTCAGATATTTTTAACGGTATTAATAGTTTGTTAAAGTACCCGATGATTTAAAATATATGTATCTTATTAGACCGTTGTGAACACGCATTAAGTAAATTGAATTCGAACGAATTTCAGAAAGAAAACTACATTCTTCAGAACAACGTAGATGTCACTGATTGCTGACAATGTCACTTTTAAATTAAAAAAACGTATACTAACATATATAGTCCCCCTCAGCACAGGATCTCCTAGTGAGGAGGACTTCAATGATCTGTTTTAATTTTATATATATATTTTATTTCATGTGCCATACAAAAATGTACCTAATTATTTAAAAAAGTAACTAAATAAAAAAAATTGTGTTTAACCACATATTATCAATATAAAAAATATATTTTCACAATAACAAACAATGTTTGTTAGATTATGTAAAACGTATCAACAAAAGTACAGTCGTCAATGGATTTTTGTGGAAAGGGCAGTTTTGTTTTTACTTTTATCGTATCAATGCTAATACACTTATTAAATGTTGTTGTTTATGTAAAAGTCCTAAAGGGGTAAATAAATTTTTAAGAATTACAATTGCATTTTTCAAGTATGTCAAGGGAATCCGGTGGAGCATGTGACTTTTTTTGTTTTAGATTACATTTATTTCAGTTATTAGATTTATGTTCTAGGAACGAACATTTTATCAAATAATTTTAAAAAAATATGTCTCCTCTTATTATCCTGAACCCTTCATACAATATGATTATTTATTGATATATTTATTTTCTGGCAACATTAGAGGCGGCGATGACGTTTCTGGGAATGATAAAGGATTGTGACATGTACATTGAGGATGATTGAATAATTTATGACCGTGATTATAATATTTAAATTTGTATAGCCATTGCTACAATTCAAAGGGACGGGCTTTGTTAGCTTTCGATGCAATGTTGAAAATGATTTAGCTTCTAATACAGAACCTAATTGAATTCTTTGGAAGTTGTAAGCTTGTTTGTTTGAAAGGTAGGTACTGTAGGTAGGTACTGACTGATTTCTTTTAGGATGCGGGTGGGAATGTGATTATTTAAATTTCTACTTTACAAAACAAAATATTATTCCACAATAAGACGTCTCAATAAGACTTTTGTGAAGTTTCATCAGTTTAATGTATAAAAACATTGTTTTATAAATTAAGTTGATCTAAATCTTAAATCATTAACACTTTTTATTTTTTTAAAGAGAATTAAACATTCCCAGGTTGTGAATAACCTAAAAATATTTGAAAATCTTCTACTAGAACCACAGTAAGTGGAAAATATTGATTGTGTTGTGATGGGACCCAAGCACGATGTCAACTCAGCCACTGACCTGTTATAACCGGTCATACTTTCTTAGTTCTACTTAGTTATCTCTACTGCTTCTATCATACACAAAATTAGTAAGTATTATTTATAATTCATTAGATATAAAATATGTATACTTATACACGGATTTCGGTAGCACGTAGCACAAGCAAGAAGCTGGCGAATCTATATCACATAAAACCAAAAAAAATATCGATTTGAGCATTACGAATTTTCAGTTCATCCATTTTATTCCGCAACCAAAAGGTAAAAACAAATATAGCCGGGTCTTCGCCTAGGCGTAAAAAATATATTTAAAAGCTGACAATAACGTTCTAGCCACCAAATTTATTCAAATCTGAAGCGAAAAAATTCGGACTCGAAAATTAAACCCCAAATCAAAAAAGTTATACTCCAAAATGTACTGCAAACGTGATGTAGATTCAACACTTTTCCAGAAACCATGTGTATATTAAAATAAATGGATTATAAACACCCATCACTTTTTATATAGGTATACAAATATTTGATTTTGATTTTGCTTTCTTGAATGCATGAAAAAATAATTTTGAATGATTGAAATGGATTTTCGGAAGTGGAAATTAACCCGTTTCTCGATATCCTCTCGAGCTGAAATTCATTACATAGACTTTATGTCGATGACAATGCATATTGTCAACTTTTGGTGGCACACACATGCATGTCAATTAGGATTTGGCAAGTGAAGCAAAAAATATCGTATTAATAAACAAAAATTATTGCAAATTTAGTGTCCATGCCAAACAAAACAATAGAGAAAACAACAGCGATCCATTATGATTCTAAATTTTAGATTGAAAATTATGCTTAGGTTATGGTTATTGTTTTGGTTTTTTTCCCCTTTTTCATACTAATTAAATCGCCCTTGAATGTTTTAGTGATAACAATGAATTTATTTTATCAAAAGTTTGATAAAAGAAATCGACATGGGTAGTTGTTTTCAAATAAATTATGATTGATGGTCAAACCACAAATATCTAATTACCTCGCTGACAACGACACAACAAACCAATCTTAATGGTCCAATCAGTCGTATGGATGTTCTTCTTGGCCGGCTCCTTAATACAATTACGCTCATAAATCCTGTCCCAGTTCCTCCGTGTCATCACCCGCTCATCTCTTATCTCTTCTGCGCGCCTGTCAGCCAAATGAAGAAGAGTGGTTTCTAAAATGGCCGTAATCCAGAACGGCGGTGCGTGTCACGAAATTGCGGTGTTTCCGTCTCCTGCCGACTTAAATAATGATAAATTAAATGCCGTGTGAAGGGATGTCACTGCTGTGTTCCCGCGCATATTTTTATCTGGACATCAATTTATTTCAGATTAAGGTAACTGATGTTTTATTAGAAAATTGGTGGGTTCAGTAAACTTAAGTTTGGTCAATATAGTGGCGGTTTTTAACGAAGAGTGGGGTGATAAACTTCTGGGTAGGCACTATTATAATAATAATAATAATATTGGACAATTTTTATAGCGCCGCTTTTGTCAGTTATTACCTCAGGGGCGCTTTACAATTGATGCAGGTATTACAATATAAATATTACCAAAATAAAGTGAAGTTAAGTAAATTAAAATGAAGAACAGGAACAGGTAACATGAAGATAGAAGATCTAGACTCTGCAGCAAGAATCCTAGGTGGTGAAGAAGCTGGACCAGCTGCTCCAGCGAAAGTGACTACCGCGTCCACCAACAGTTCCAGAACAAGGTTCGTCATCCGTTCAGGTATGTGTCTGCTGCTAATAAAGCGCTCACATGTGTCTGCTGCTAATAAAGAGCGCTGACATAATATCCTCACATAGAAAACAGACCTGTGGAAGGGTAACGACTACCTGGCGTCAATTCTGATAAACTTAGTATTCTGAATATTTATTGCTTATTTGGATAAGCGACACATAGCTTTTTTAAAACTTTTTTTAATGTGAAAAACGCCAAAAGTTCCAACTGCTCCCTGCTAACCGTGAAACTATGGGAACAGAGAGACATTGAAAGGTGTGGGGAGGAGAAAAGTGGGGAAGTTCAAATATGGCTATTCTAATCTGATCACCAAACACGGTTAAAGTCATTTTGAGCAACATTCTGTCACTAGGGCGATACTGAGAGAATACTACCATTCGGGATCTTCCCGCATGTAGGATATTATTACACATATGAATTAAACGTGAAATATCACAATATATTCCAATAAAATTTGCTTGCGTACGCACATGGTTCGTGCAAGTCCATACCCCATTGAGGCCGAACAGACTGTCCACAACTTGCGCAACAATTACTTGAGGCTTGAGAAGAACTTGAATCAGTTTAGCGCTTGACACGACAAACGCTTTAGAAATTTTACAATCCTTGTCTTGTATATAGAAAAATGAAATTTGCTAGTCAACAGCAGCTTGAAATTTTGGTATTTTTTCACAGCAATATTTTCTAGAGTATGTACATAGTACAAAGGTTAATCTTCTTTACAGAGAAAATTAAGCTAATTTGTCAGTGCTTTAGAAAAAAAGATATCATTATTTTTTGTTTTTTTCTAGCAGTCAGCTATTTTTTCAAATGACCCTACTTTACCCAATCTATCTATGAAATAATTTGTCGATAACTAAAGCAACCTGTTGCAAAAGTGGTTCTCTAGACCTCTGGCATAGGTTAGTCTAGCGATTCTGAAAAGTTTATTTTATTCATCATTGTTGCTTTAAAATAGAATCAAAGTGACTTCTGTCAGAATTGATACCATCACCTTACATCTGCCCAAGCACGAGACGACGGAGTAACGTAAGTTAAGTTCTGAAAGAAAACACATGAAGATTGCCCCTCGTTATACGCTAACGAAGGCGAAACAATAACGTTAGCACGTCAGTAGTGTTTTTCTGTCATTATTAGCCAGAACAGAAGCACGCACGCACGCAGCTTGCACTTTTTCATCAATGTAGTCAAATTAACATACGTTTATAAAAAACCCTCACGATGTTCATAAAGAATGAACTAATTAGTTCACTGGGCAGGGGAATTTTTATGGAAAACTTATTTATAAATTTCAGCAAAAACACTACTAGATGTTGATATTTGATATACAGTTGTTCAACGATTCGCTGAACAAGGAAATTTTTTGTTTATTTGCACATCTTTTTATTTTTTCAAACTCACTAACCCAAGCGGACTTTATGCTCTCATAGATAATGAAACAATTAGTTCTGTGAACAGTAGACCTCATGTCCAAAAATTTATCTTTTTTCTAATCAAAACAAAAATTTCCTCTGAAATAGGAAGATTTTCATGTAGGTACTTAAATATCTACCCACTTAATTATATACCAAATTATAAACTTTTTAACTTACAATAAGGAATTATATAATTTGTCCCATGAAACGTCACTATTTCAATGACAATTATTTTTCCAGATTTTCTTCTGACTGGTACCACAAATGCGAATAAGAAAATCCAAAAAAACCCGACGACATCAAATTTATAAAAGTTGTGTTTATTACACCATTGAAATGGCCACCAACTTGAACAGGAAACGGCACATACCAACACAATTACAAACAGACGAAATGCAAAAGGTCGAGTTAAAACAGTACTTCACAAACAGAGAGGAAGTCAAAATATATATACTCTCGGTTTCGCCTTGGTGATATACCACCACTTAAATGAAAAAAAAATGCTTGATAGGGCTGTGGTAATAATAACTCTCCATTTTTCTTTCTTCATCCTATCACCGCTTCCTAAAGCAGCATCAGAAAATACTCCACTTTGGGGCGCCAAATGATTTTTTTTTCAGTTACGCATAAATATATTTTTCTTGACTTCACACTGTTGGCAAACTTACCAACCTGCAACAAAAAAGGGCTGCACAAAATATATTTCAATATTTTCATCTCGGTGTTGATCACTCGCTAACCCACATTAGCAAATAGAATAGTGTTAGCACACCCATACACCATTGCAAGGTTGCTTGATAAAAATTTATATAAATTTAATTCACACATCACACTCATGTATTTTAAGTAGAACGTACTTAGTGGTATGAAAGAACCCTACACAAAAAACATAAAAATGCCAACCTTTAAGCCCTCATCATTCCCTTACTAACACCTAACGAACTCCCCCAAATGTAAAAAAATTGATTAGCATGACATTCTGTCACGCCAGGGACAGTGAGTAGTTTATGTACTCTTGTGTGTAGGTATTAACATCTAAATGCCCCCCGACGACGAAAAGGTTCCCCACCTCTGCACTAGATGTTTACGAGCTAATTTTCAGTGGTTCGCGAAAAAGGGTCGATTTTACACAAAAAATACTAGGTATTCGTTTCATATTTTGAGCATTTATTTATTTATTTATTTATTATTGGATAATTTGTATAGCGCCGCTTTTGTGAGAAATCACCTCAGGGGCGCTTTACAGTTGATGCAGGTATTACAGAAAATATAAATATTACAAAAATAGAGTGAAGTTAAGTTAAGTAAGATGAAGAGGAACAGGTGACACGAAGATAGAAGATGGAGACTCTGCAGCAAGAATCCTAGGTGGTGAAGGAACTGGACCAGCTGCTGCAGTAAGAGAGTCCACCGCGTCCAACAACAGCGTCCAGGTATGTGTCTGCTGCTAATAAAGCGCTGACACCTCACATAGATAAGAGACCCTGGCAGCACTGCTGTGACGTTCGGCAAGTCCATAATTTATCTCCATGTAATCCTGTTCCTGGTAATTGTTGAAGTGGTGCATTCTGTCCGCAATAAAAGGCGGCGGTTGGGTAATAAATTATACTGGGCTTAGTAAAAAAACTTGCAGGGCCAAGCTTGCCCAGTTTCCGAGAATTTTGTTGAAAACATCTGGAGTGCATTTACCGATCGCCGTTCGTTTCGAATGTCCAATATTTTTGAGCAAATTTACGATTATTTATTCACTTTTAAAACACTGCACTCAAATCACATATTATAAAGTTCTAATAATTATTAAGTTTATTTTTATTTAAGTTCAAATGTTGATTGATTGATTTTAAAAATAATTTCAAAAGGATGTTGCCTCATTTCCCTTGAAAATACTAAAAAAACACAAAGCGGTTGGAGGAAGCGTTAGGACGCGTCCTGCTGCCACGAAGGGCGCTATACTAGCATGCCATACCATCTAACATAATCTCGATAAAAAATTTGTTTTCTGGAGGAAGAAAACTCTCGAAGCTTGATTTGTTAGTTAATACAATACTTGCATATATTATATAATTTTAAGTCTCATAAAAAAATCCATATCATAATTGTTCAATATATTTCAAAAAAACAAGTTTCCAACGCACAATGTTTGTTTTACATCTTTCACCTTCATTTAGTCTGGACCACTTCCAGTTCTACATTAACAAGTTCTTTCCTGCAGCTTCTACCTTAACGCGCCTTACAAGTTTGCCCTTCATGTACAACGTAAAATAAAGGGCGCCCCTGTAAGTTGTCACATAAAATAAAACCAAAAAAATAAATAACAATAATTTCCAAACCGTTTGTGTGCTTCTGGCACAGTGCATTGTAGGGCCGACTGACGTGTGAGCTCAAATGACAGTGACGAGTGACACATGTGGTTAAACGTTTTAGTACAATATTCCGACATGCCAACACGAGTATTGTAACGCGCGCCTGTCAAACAAAGTACTGCAGGGTTGACAACCAGTCGCGCTGATAAAAAATGAATGGCTTGTTCGGGATTGGCAATGTTAATAATAAATCTGTCAATTGGCACTGGGACCCGATGTCAAGCCTGCACAGAGAGCATAATCTAGTTTTCATTATTTTGCTAGACAAGTATAGAACTGATTAGATTGATACCGCTTATTTAAGAGGGAAATAAAATACGATCGAAAACGATTCGGTTACGTTTCTTAAGATTGTAAAAAGAATCAATGAACGATTTTACCATGAAATTCACCTGCTTGCGACTCTTGCGACCTCGAATAACGTAACCTAACCTAACATATCCTAACTCAACATAATCTAACAAAACATAACATAATTACCTGGCCTGGCGCAACACTATCCTTTTACACGTGGTCAGCGAATTTCTATCAACTTGCGATTTTTGGAATTAAGAGGTAACAGAATAGTGTCTAAAAATAATATATGTTCTCACGACAACAAAGCAATGCAGCTAGGTGCATGAAATTAGTAGATTTTTTTATTTGCACTGTTTTCTATCGGCGTACTCTCTTATCGAAGGATTGCTATCATCGGGTCAATCTTCACTTGCAGACAACTTCAATAACTAAATTAAAGTATCTACGCTAATCAGACATGTAAATTTCGAAGCCACGATTTGCACAAAGTTATTCAAAATCTTCGAAACTTTAGACTACATAGATTACGTTGGCCCATATGGAAATTACCCATACGCGCCTTAGTTAATTCTACAACAGCAAAATTACAATGAACGAAGGAACAAATAAAGTTATCCTATTATTATGAATAAAACATTCAGAGTAAAAACAAGAATTTTTCAATTTAACCGTTGAATATAATAAAATTTCCTGCAAAAAAATGATTGACATAGCATGCACCTTGGAAAAAAGTCTTCCTGTTTTCCAACACGCGATCTTTCATTATTATTAGCGCAAGTTAATTAATTGATTATAATCTTAAGAGTGCCTTAAAAAGGTAATATTTATGATGCAGTAAGGGTTTAATCATATTATTATTGGAAGAATTATGTTCTTCTCAAATTATGTTTATCCCATTTTTCTGGCACTTTTGGTAAAACTAAGATGCCTAAACGTTGGTGTTTATTCCACGGTGACCGGATAACTCATGAAAATGATATTTCATCACATTTTTTTAAAGTTATATTAAGTCATGGAAAGTGAACAAAAACTTTATTGACTGGGTTAAGTAGGTTAGGTTAAGTTAGGTTAGGTTAAGTTTAAATTTTATTTTTTTAATCGTTTCTAATGACTTTATATCACCGTTTAAAAGTGTGTTGAATTGTCACTGTGTTGAGTAATCATGGAACCTTATTCCACATTTATAAACATAGTAGGAAAAAGCTTATTAACAGGGTACATAATATTTGTTATTGGAATTTTTTTTATAAAATTTGGAGGATTATCCTTCAATGATTATGTGATATATAATTTATGGAGTTATACGAGGAGTTGATAATACTTTTAGATATAAACGAAACATGGAACAGAATAAGACACAGACAATAAAGAGTTAATCTAATAACACAGTGGTTAGAGGCATTTTCCCGGATAAACAGAGATCCAGTTACCCCAATTTTTTAGTGCCTTGTTATATTTCATGTTTCGTTTAAATGTATTAGTATTATCTTATTCTTAAATAGATAATATTTATTTCTTCATGTTCTTCATAAAACAGTTACACACCAATATATTACCGAGAAGATTACAAATTTAAGGTATGTATAAAAAGGTCATAGGACAGTTTAGATATTTTGTGACATGTGTCAAAAGATATTTGCTGAACCGTCTCTAAGTGATGTTGAAAATGTCAATGGTCAATGCAAAATCGCAGCTGATTCGCTCTGTTGATTGGCGCGTTCTGATGGGCAGATGTCCTCGCTTTCGGAGCGGTGAAAGTGCACAGTTCACCCACTAGTATATTTGCTAGGCAAATATGTATAAGCTACCTTTTCTGAAAATAGGTTGATTAAGAATAGTTCCAAAAATTAACTTTAAAAAATGTTTACTAAGGTGTTGAAATCTTGCAATCCTGTTAAGAACCACGCTGGATGTAGGAATGCATATTAACCATGTAAATTCCCTCACGTACAGATAATGCATAAACCACAGACATAGGAATTAATAGACGAGAAGATAATGGCGAGGGGTAAAATCAACTGTTGAAGAACGAAGGGGGTTAAGCTGACTGTGATTCGTCAATAAATCAATCTGACAGTAAATAGGCATCTCGCATTATAATATCACCATTTAGTTCTTAAAAGTAAAATCTGCTTTTGAATGAATAGACATTTTTACATGGGAGCGCAAATTACTCGCCACGTTATGAACTAATTTACGAAGTCCAAATTCGGCAAAGTAAATTTCTTCTGTTTGCAGAGTCGTAGTTAGTTTCAGAGTATTTAGTTAAGACACTTTTACAAATGTTTCATAATTTACTTACCCCAGTAAACATCGATGAGCACACTTGAGAATCGCTACATTGTGATGTGATAGTATATGTTTCTAAAACTGATCCATATAATACGGTGTGAATAAGCTTAAAATAAAGTAAAATAATGCTTACTTATGGAATGTAATACGACAATTGGTTTTATTCTCTTTTTCACGTCTATTTTTACAAGTTTTCATATCACAAGTCAACATTTTGCCGTGTTATTTCGTAAAATGAACCGATGATGCCTCGACCATAGTTCGCACAAGAATGATGACGTCACGTTTTCAAATTTCACTTGAGGCCATACGCGAGCCCAGCCGGCTCCAATGGAACCGGTATGGGGAGTGGGGATAATACGCTTTTAATCACTTAGGGCAGGTCTACTAATATTCATATGTCTATGGCATAAACCTTTTTTGTACTCTTTCTATTTTACTAGGATATGGTTTTGTTCAGAAGGGGCCCAAATAAAGGAACTACATTCCAAAACACTGTGATCAAGTGCATCATATGATGAAAATTAGTCAATGGTGGTACTGCTAAAGAAGCAACTTGAAAAAATTGAGAACAGGCAACAAGCGATCATATTTTTTTTTACCTATTTACTATATTTTAAGTTCCGCGTTTCTTCTTTACTTGTTCTGGCCATAATACTAGGCTGACGGAAATTCATGCGATTAGTACAAATGCATCTAGCAATAACTTTCAAATTGAGATCTCTGGTGTCATGAAAATGCCAAAGATTAAACGAATTTATAGGTAAGCGCAACATTTTGGTAAGTTTTGAAAAGTAAGTAATTAAATTACGCATAATTGAAATATAAAAACAAATTAGTTGAGACAATTTATTCTTGCATTTGCGAAGTTGAACGATATTGTTGATCGACGATTTAAAATAATTAAAAAAAAAAAATTGCTGCATTGCATGAAAATTTTAGATCGTTTTTTTTTAATATTTATAAGTGATGGAATACTATTACGATATTTCCTTCTGTATGCATATATAAAAATGACTGGCAAAAAATGGCCATGACAGATGTCAATTTGATGTCCATGCTTCATAAAACATAAAACCTGCATGGAATTGTCGGGACGTGCTACAATAGGGCCAATGATTGACCGCAGTCAGTTTGATAGTCATTTGCATCAGAGCGGATTCACAATCAAGCGTTAGTGGATTTTAATTTTGTTTGTACCACTTGGTCTTATTCAACAGCTAGAAAATATAAGTAAAAAAGTTTCAATCAATAAAAAAAACATGATTTATTTAATTATTTTAGAAACAAACAGCAGGTACCTACTACCTACTTCCGTTCTGCATATTCAGTTATGTCACCCAGGTTGGAGACAATCATTCGGAATCGAAATATTATTGTTGGAAGTAGATTTATCTATGCTTAGTGACCTTCCTAACAGTCATCATTAATAATTTTTATCCAACTCGATTCAGTCTTAAATCATCACAATAAGGAAGAATTTTCGATATGGAAACGATTTAAAAATTATAGATTTATTCAATCATACAGTAAGAAAAAAACCTTGACAAAATAAGAATAAATCACCAACGTCATAAATAATAATAAGACGGCGTTGGTTCATCTTCAACGAAGTTAAAATTTACATCAGAATTTTTTTAATGTTGTTTATTTTTAACTGTCCTGATAAAAATTTGAACCTCGGCCCGTTTCAGCTTTTTATCAATTTGTGAAATTTGTAAATCATAACGGTAGTGATTTTATGCTTGTAGGCTCCATTCGTCCATAAGGCTGATATTTTGGGCACATGCTGAAAGCTTCGTTGTAAGCGCTCAAAAAGAAGAAGAAGATAATTTGAAAGTGAGATTTTTAAATGCAAATGTTAGATAGGTAGATAGGTTATTGAGACAACGAGCGTGGTTTCACTGAACTAGGTCCAGTTTCCCGAAAACATTACGTCGAATAAAATAAAATGAGACAGCGAACACAGAAACACATAAGTGTTTTAAGGACAAACTATGACAGTACGTACGTCATATTCTACAATTTTGCTCGCTTGAGAAGTAGGGGAAAAGCGACCTGCTGACGAGCGAGGAGTATGAGCGGACATATATGCTTGCCGTGGACATGCTCGCCCATCGGTGTGCCTCATTAGCTCGTAACTGGTGACACGAGGAACGCGTGCAGAAACGAAGGGCGTTCATAATAATATAACTGTTTCACTTGAATGGCTCTGAAATCTCTTTCTAATGCGTTCCGTACCATTTAGCTACGAATGATGCTATTTCTAGCCATTTCATTCATTTACACATAGTCGTTGTGGATATTCTTTTCTTATGCGTTTCGTTATTTGATTTCAATCTAGAAACAGGAATGTGCTATATTTTTGATCAAATAGTATGAACATAACGCGTCTTTATATTTATGTCAATCAATAAAACACGACTCGTTTGAAATGTACCAAAAATATCTCGACAAATGTCTAAATTAGCATTTAAAGATACAACATATTTTTTATGACTATAGCATCTTAATTTTTTTATTATTATTTAACATTATAAATGATAACAATATGCAGACTTATATATATATAATTTTTTTGTTATTATTCTATTTCTCCATAAGTTGAGCTCCAGGAGCTCGTGTTTATGGGAGGAGTATTTACATTTAGTTCTAATGATTTTTTAAACAATAATCAAAAACTTTTGAAATAAATACAAACATAATATTAACATAGGTACACAAATTAGAAAATTGTGTTTTTAAAGATAATTAAAATAATACATCTTTTTACAGATTTAGTAAGCGTGAGGAAATTAAGGGTACAATATATCAAGAAAAATTTAGAAAAATAGTTTTTTTTTAAAGACAATCAAATTAATATATATATTTTTTACAGATTGAGTAAGTGTAAGAAAATTAGGGGTACAATATATCATTTTCCAATTTGAGGGACTTAATTAACTTTTCGGTTTCCTCCTTATTGTACTTTTATGTTTAATGTCCACCTATTATATAATATTTTAATGTTTTCCTGTTTTATATAATATTTTAATTTTAAAGTTCTTATTTTTCGTGCACTGTCACTGTCTTTTATTGTTATCCTCTACTAAAATAGCACTGTTATTGTTAAATTTTATTCTCTGCTTTTGTGTAAACCGTTTATTCTTTATTTCATATTATGTAATTAATTTTTTTTAAAAGGAACACAATAGGAAATTTTATTTTAAGTTTATTATAGTTAAGCGCACTTGAAGTGAAACAACACAAAACTGCGCTATATAAATGTTATGTTATTATTATTATTATTTGAATTGTTCATAATTCATATTGTGCCATCTCACACCTAAATACGAATAGTGGTGCTGAGCCGTGGTCGTTCTAAGCATAGGAATGGCTATTAAGCCATTAGTTTTGAATCTATTGCTTATGCTATCTGAGGGGTGAATTTTATAAATAAAATATTCTTTATAAATTTTATATATGGCGATTCTCTTATACAATTCTGTGATAGATGGTACATTAAATTCCTGAAATATCTCTAAAGTAGGGGAGTCATATGGTTTTCTAAGGATGATTTTTATAATTATTCTTTGAATTGTAATTATGAAAAAGAAAAATAACAAGATGTGTTTTAATTATTTTCGTCATACTTTTTTATCCGGGGAATTTTGTATAATTAACTTTAAGGCTCGGCAAATATATAAAAAAAAAAATTTAAATTTATCAAGGGAAATAGGTAAAATCGTATAAGTCGTCAAAAATTTTAAATTCAAGGGCTTAAACGAAAATAGCAGCAAAGTCATTTCAGTAACTAAAAAAAATATGAAGGATTAATGAAATTGTTACAAGTCATAGTGAACAGTTTTTCGTGTAACCGTTCTCTTTTGAATCACCCACACATGCACAGAAGCCTGTTCGCATTCTCCCCGTGTACCTTGTCAGTCATATCCCGTTTGATTGTGAATCCACCGTCATTCTTTTTATGGTTCGCTTGGCGGTCGCTCAACTATAAAATGGCTAAAAATGTGAATGCCCCGTAATGGCCGTAATTCGGGCAAATAAACACCACGCAAGCAAATTGCCTGTCAAAAATGCTTCAAGTGTTCGTGCGCGCATCACCGCATCGCTACATGCACCCGGTCGTGTTCAATTGGGCTATTAACGTCATATTCGTTGACTTCTGAATAAAATTTAATTGCCATTTAAGGAAGCTTCTTAATACTACTGTTATTTTATTTATTTATTTTATTTTGTTTTGTTTTATTGTATTTCTTAATATTTTATTTAGATTCGTACAATTTAACGTAATTTCAATAAAGTCAATTTAAATTAAATTCAAATTTTCAATTTCAATATATATTTATTTATTTTGCTAAAGCAATCCCGATGAGTTACAAATCTCACTGTGGGACTTCGAGAGGAACATCGGTGAGAGTTAATAGGTACAATTTATACAAACAGTAATTATTGAAACAGTTCAAAAATAGAAAAAATATACAAAATTATAAGTTTCACTTACAAAACAGTATTAAAATAGATAAAGAGAGGTCAAACAGAACAAATAAGAAGAAACAGACAGGGATATACACATAAACACAAAGCCAAGATGGGAATTTACAAGAAGTTACTTACCCACCAATAGATTAGTAAAAATAGATTATGCTCGATTACAAACTCGCTGACAGGGGGTGGAAAGGAAAGAGAAATTGACCGGTCGGTGGCCGAGTTGACATCGCGTTTGGGTCCCACCCAGGCGAAGTGTGTTCAATTCCTCGGCTGGCTAAGTCCTCCATCACAACACAAGCAACATTTTCAGCTTACTGTGGTGGTAGTAGGAGATTTTCAAATATTGTCAGGTTATTCGTAACCCGGGAATGTTTGACTTTCTTTTAAAAAAAAAAAAAAATGATTTTATGGATTCTTTCATAATCCGCTAACTAGATAGGGTTTATAACAATACTCTTTCATGAGACCGATTGGTGGCCGAGTTGACATCGCGTTTGGGTCCCACCCAGGCGTAGTGTATTCGATTCCTCGGCTGGCTAAGTCCTCCATCACAACATTTTCAGCTTACTGTGGTGGTAGTAGGAGATTTTCAAATATTGTCAGGTTATTCGTAACCCGGGTATAGTATATTGTCCTCCACGCTAGGAGTTCACCTGTGTTGTGGAGGACTTTCTCTTTTAAAGCCTTACTTTGATTTTTTGTGTATGCTGGCTATTTTTAAACAAAGGAAGAGATTTATAGAGTGTGTAGGCAATATACTTTATGGTCAAATAAATTTTAGATACTTACTTACTGCAACAAAGCTATACAATGCACCTCCACTGGCCATTAAACAGAACACAACTTACTTGAAATATAAATCAGATACCAAGTCTTGGATCATCAGATAGACAGATCAAACATAAACGATTTAACCTAATTATAAATGTGAATTTCTATGTTAGGACGCTGATTGTCTTTTATTTTAAATAAAATATTGTGTTAATTTGTAAACTGTGCATGCTCTCATCACAAGAGCACCTAATGCGTATACCTATGTAATGTAATTTAATTGGGTAGTTACGTTAAAAAGAAAACATTTTTACTGTAATTTTTTTTTTAATATAACATATTTATGTTTTTATTTTAAAGAAATATATTGTAAAATAAAACTAAAAAATGTAAATAATAAAGATTAATGAAATAATCATTTTTAAAATACAATACTATCAATAAACATAGACATACAATCCTCCCCAGTAGGCTTACAATTTTATAATCCCGTTCAGAATCGCATATAAATAAACCAATCGCCGATTGTCCGTGTGATGAGGAGTCGTCATTATCCCCCATTACCACGCATCATCGTCATCATTCGGCCGACGGTAGTGCTTAGCTCACGCAAGCTTGTCGCTTACCCACTTGCCATTTGACGCTTGCAACCTGCAGTTATTGACCGGGCGCTTAGCTGCCAATTCTCGCACTTGTAAATAATGCGCTTAGATAGTGAGTTTCTCAATCTCTGCAAATCTGAAGATAGAGTTCAAAATTATGAATTTTAAATTGAAGAGAATTTAGACCACCACGTTTTTAATACTCGTATTGTTTATACAAACTAGTTGTGCAATGGTTTGCCGGCCATTGTGTTTCCTCCCTATTAAAATAAGAAAACAATATCTTTACTTCCCCAAAGATGAAATACCTATGCCTTGATAAAAACATAACAATATCGGATCGATAAGACGAATTTGTAGTGATTTAGCTAGCATGGTCGAACTATTGATACGCCAACCGATATTGGTAATTATTTTTTAATGATAAACTAATGTTTATAAGACAAAGTTTTATGCACAGCATAAAGGATAACACATAATTATAATCAATAATTAGACGCCTGAAATATCAATACAATTTGTATCTTATAATATTAATATCATTTGGCGGGTTAGAAATAAGCCGACATAGGTCAGTGGTTTCAGAGCACCTGACCGGATATCAGAAGATTATTCAATTCAATTCCGTTGGCGGCATTTATTTTTACTCTCGAGATATTTTCAAATGGTATTGATATTTCAAGCGACTAATTATTGCTTATAATTATTTGATAACGGTAATGCTAATCGATATACTCTGGCAATACTGGCAGCTGTCAAATTAATTAACGTCAGACAACTATGTGATTGTTGATGTTTTGATTCTCAAAAGGGAGTAAATTAGTTCATGAGGTCATTAGTTATATGACTAACAACTTTCGTTCCTCGTCTCTTTCGTTTTCGTTCCTAAGTCGGAACGGAATCAATTAACCGCGTTTCGATCGTCCATGAATCGTGTATTCGATTTCTTTCAACTTAAGGGCTTAGTTAGTTCACCTCCATTAATTAATTATTATACGCGACATTATTCAAAAATTCATGCATATTGACAGATTATCCGACACCTTGGAGGCCCTGTTTTTGTTTATCGACTGTCGTAATCATATTTTGAACGTGCTCGCGAACATCGCAAACTGACCATGGATCACGGATTTTGTCAATATTGTATTGACATATTATGACTTTATTAATCGGTATAAAGTCATCGGTAGTTGCGCCTATCGATCCGATATTGTAAAGTTATCGATTTCACTGTCTTAGACCCCCTGGGGTCGGTTTAAAAGCCATAACTTCAACCCTGAACAAGGAGCATACCGCTCAAATATCAACATTTGAATTAATTAGTTTTATGGATGCGACATTTCCTGTATTTTGTCACTGCACTATATAAACCATAGGTTCTTATTAGATGATTATTCCTAAATATCCTACTACAGTTGACTTAAACCTTTAAAATATCATTTACAAAATGATGGGTTGATTCTTCATCCTAACAGAGAAGTTTAGTTGTGGCGTCGTTATAGCGCATTGACTTTTAGCTCGAGAACAAGTGACAAAAATAAAATGTCACCGCGCGCTGTTCTGTTCTCTGCTGGCAAGGGGTTAAGCTAGGTTCATAGTGTAATCCGACATTCTTGTTACCACACAGCTCGAGTGTTCTGTGTTCACCCAACTCGAAATTTGCGGCCTAACCATGCCGCCCTGCTACTTTCGGTCCAACTTTCCTCACCAAACAACCCAACCAGCAGCGAAACACTATGCAAAAAGGCCAAATCATCAACGCAATCTTCAAATTTATACTTAAAAACGAAAGTTTTTGCTTATTTATTTGCGTATTTTCTTGACGCTTTTCTTTAAACAGTTTAACATGGGTGTGATAAACCTCGGTTCACGGATTTTCTTGTGTCGAGTTTGCACAATTTACAACACATAGAAAAAGGGGAGTAGTATTTATGTAGAGATTTAAGTAACACTAAGTGGATAGTGGTGTTATTTTTACTAAGTGGTGTGGTTATATGCGTGTTTTTGTCGTTTGTATCGAGTCCGCTATGGCGCATATACCGGTTATCTTGAATCTCATCGTTTGTTCTTGCTTCCCTGTAGCCCGATACAAACACCGCTATTGTTGTTAAGTCGTTATATCGGCGGAGGTGTCAGGCCATGACACGGGGCTATATATCAATAAGTCAGATGAAACGATAGCCATAAATCAAGGCAATTGCTTCTTCACGCGGTTCAACAGTTCATAATTTACCAACTTTATAACGTGGAGCCATTGTTGAGAAACGCGCTGAGGCGAGGCTGCTGGGAGATGTGCTTTACAGTGGGGAAACAAAAAATGTATCTTATGGACCATCAAGCGGTTCCACCCCTGTTGTATGCAGATAGGACGGTTCATGACGTTATCACCTTTTATCCATTTCCATTTTTATCAATTATATTTTTCTTGGGATTGGTTATTCCAATGTTGTTAAATGGTGCCGTTATTAATATCAAGTTAAGATAGTTTTTAAAGTTAATCATAGGTGGCGATAGTTGCACTGTTGAGAGCGAGTGGCTCCGACTGCACCCGAGAATAACCGATTCATAGGTCGGGAGCTCTTTTGAATTTCTGTTCCCCGGCAGAATAACTTATACACTCAATCAGAACGGTCCAGTAATATTTTATTTTATTATTAATTTATGTATATATAACAGTAAAATATGTCAAACCGCACAAGAGCCCCAACTGCCCAACCGTCTGGACCCAGTCGGAAGGTATTGGGGAGGGAAATAAGTTGGGGAAGAGGAAGGCGGGAAAGTATTTAGTAACCTTTTTGTAATCTTGAACGAAGCAAGCATTTATTGAAGACTCCCGTAATTGAGTATATTTTATACCGAGTGATAAAACTCACATAGTTATCCCAGAATTACAGTTACATAGTATTTATAATTTTGCCGATATTTTTCAAATTCATAAGCCAAATTATTCTGTCCAATAAAATTTTACTAAAAAACGTGTTCCACTATTAGAACGCGATAAGATGTTTTAGTTAGAGCGTTGGGAGCGTTTAGAGGTAAAAAAGTGTTACCTATTTTCACGTCTCATCTAAATATAATAAAACAACAATGGTTTCAATACAGGTGATTTGTTTAGGTATAAATCATGTTTATATCCATTATTACGAATGTAGGTATTAAGAATAGTTTCTTAGAATGATGAGATTTCAGCAAACACGATGACAAAGTTATTGGTTATTCTTTTAAACAATTTGTATTTTAAAATCAGCGTTGAAATTTTTGTCTCAAATCCACCTGCAAGCACTCATGCCACACGTAAAAGTATTTTCCTGCCGGCTTAAAATTTTATTTTATGTACGTAATAACGCATGGTAAATATTTCTAAGTGTTTTCGTTTTTACAAATGTTTCAATTCCGTAGCGTTAATAGTAAAAATGTGTAGCGTGCAAATATTGCAAATGTTTTCACATAATTTGTGCATTACTATGGTAAACATTGCCAATTGCCAGCAGAGCATTGCTAATTTAATTTATTAAAACCTTTTGCAAACGGGATAGCATGCCGATTCTTGATAAACTTTGAGTACATTCATAATATATCGGAAAACGTATTCATGCACCTTCGTTTGTCCTGATAGTACACAATGACGAAACGCGAAAATAATAGAGTTTCAATTCACACATGTTCCGACATCGCCATAACACATTCGTGTTTTACTAATAGTTTATTAGGAAACCTGTCAATTCATTCGTTAATATAGTATAATTTTGGAATATTTTATATCAGTTAGTTTTCTCCATGCAACAGATCATGGCTTCACACTTCACACTGTAATGTTTATAATCTACATACCACCAATATGTTATATGCTTACTTACATTTTCTAATGTATACCTAACTTTTTAATACCCACCCGATTTCAAAATCTGGCTCCGCTGGATATGACACATAGCCTAAACTTTTATTAATCGACGACGTGGAGGCGAACACCGTATCCTTGGACAGGAGGGATTGAAGAGAAATGGAAAGCTTTTCGTAGATGCTCTGGTGCATGCAGATGATGCATATGACACTTCAAGGTTTGCAGTGCCACAATGGATAATGGTGATTTACATTACGGAGTAAAGAATTCAAAAAGTTTGGATGAAAATTCTGATATGTACCTCCATTAACGATACGACTACTATTTACGAACAGACTTTGTTTTTAATCTTCTCCTGGTCCCAATATCCTGTTTTAATCAGGAGTCAGAAAGCTCATGGTAGTTATTATTATATCGGGGATTATTAAAAATAAAAGACTGTTGACTCAGACCTATGACGTTTATTGACACTCGCACACTCGTTATGATCTCCCACGTGACGCATCAGGACTGCCAACATGGCCATACATAACAGTTATCATTAGCTACAAAGCCGAAGAAAATTTTTTGATCTGCGATATGAAAACGACATAAGCTGCTAAGAGCAAAATAATATTGCTAACCATAGTGACTTTGTTTGACTCTCTGACCAATAGGTCTTTGGATTTCTATCATCTTGCCACTCCAATCATTACAACGCAGGTTCTAATTATTATAAAATGCTCAATAAATAAATTTAAAAAAAATATATTTGACATAAAAGAATTTATAAATGTATTTTCCCAAGACGGATTCAAAACATTTATCCAATTCCTACCAAGAATAGCTTCAGACGATAGATTTTTAATAACTAATACTGGTAAATCCACGACCAATTTAGAATCATCTTTTACACTTACTTTTGCAATAAAAAATCCAAAACAATATAAATTTTGACTATTTGCTGTAAACAAATTACCATAGAACTGACTTAATTTACAAGTTTTGAAAAATTTTATGTACATTTTGTGACTTCGAAGGTCGATGAACTCCCTGTGTCAATCATGAAGGACATTTTCCTACCGTTTACAAACAAATCAATATTAGCTGTTTCAGACACGGACATATTTAAAACATTTATATTACCCACACATTTTACATGATTAATAACAATTGATTTGTCACTAGAACAAAATTTTGACGTATGACCGTATGTATTACACTTGTAACATTTCCAATTCCTTGACGGACATGACTCTGGTTGATGACTGATAAAACACCTCTCGCATCTTTTTCTGGGATTTCCACGTGATGGAGATGAAAGACGACTTGATGACATTGAACTCCTTTGACCTTGTTGCGGACTAGTACTCCTTTGACGTGACGTTTTCGGCTTTACTTCGAAAACTCCCGATGAAAGATCTTCTTTGTGTAATATTTCTGCAGAACAACTTACTGTCTCCATATTCTTCACATTTTTTTTTGCTTTTTCGAAACTCAGCGATTCATCTTCAGACAGTAATCTTATAGTCATGGCTTCATTTTTCACACCGCACACCAATTTATCCCTCAAGGCTTCATCCAGAAATGCTCCAAAATTACATGATATTGACAGACTTTTTATTTCTGAAATGTAATCATCAATTCCCTCGTTCGACTGTTGCTGACGATTATAAAATTTATATCTTTGGGCGATCGTACATTTTTTTTCTTCATATTTATTTTGAAGTGTTGTTACAATCTCGTTATAAGTTAACTCTTCAATATTTTTCGGATGAACTGTTTCTTTTAAAATTTTATATTTTTCCGCACCAATAATCATACAAAGATATCCAATTTTCTCTTTGTCCGTAATATTAATTACTTTTAAATAAATTTGAACACGTTCTAAAAACATTCCGAAGGTTTCACAACTCGACTCGTATTGCGGCACTGGCAAAGTACTCGTAGACATGTTAAAATGATTGAAAAAAACAAAGACGAAATCACTGTTTTACACTGGACTTAATATTACTCGTTATTAATTTAACTTTTTCGATTATCCTCGTCGCCAATTATTATATCGGGGATTATTAAAAATAAAAGACTGTTGACTCAGACCTATGACGTTTATTGACACTCGCACACTCGTTATGATCTCCCACGTGACGCATCAGGACTGCCAACATGGCCATACATAACAGTTATCATTAGCTACAAAGCCGAAGAAAATTTTTTGATCTGCGATATGAAAACGACATAAGCTGCTAAGAGCAAAATAATATTGCTAACCATAGTGACTTTGTTTGACTCTCTGACCAATAGGTCTTTGGATTTCTATCATCTTGCCACTCCAATCATTACAACGCAGGTTCTAATTATTATAAAATGCTCAATAAATAAATTAAAAAAAAATATATTTGACATAAAAGTTTTTGCTTTGCAACAAAATCCCATCCACAACACGAATCTCATTAATAATTGATCCTGCATTCAAATAAGATTGACAATACATAGGCTTAACCATTTAAATACATTATATCTAACATCTGTCCCTTTACCTTAAAGCACTCGAGCGGTATAGAAATAACATTATTCCTCAACTAAATAAGTAAGTATGAGTCCTCTTTCTGCAGACCTCCATTAGCCACAACAATTCTCCACACCTGTTATTTACTGACATGCTATGCTGTTTGTACAGTGTTACACTGTGTGTGCAGTATTTCATACAATGGATAAAGCCCACCGACAAAAGTTATAACAACCCTACTATACTTGCAAAACCAATTTTCGTTTTACCTTCGTAAAATATTTTTTAAATTAGTAAACTAACAAAGGTCAATTAAGTACCGACTTACTCTAAGACTACTCCTCGATTGAAAAAATTGCTCAAAATGACTAATTTTGAACCAGCGACTTTTTCAATTTGAAATTCTCATTTTAACAAAATTGGAAAGACATATTTTATTCAACATCCAGTGAATGTGACTAGTAAGTCATTTACATTACCGGAGTTTTAAGGGACAGTTATGAATTGAGAGTTTCAAGGATGGTTTCTCTAATAAACATGCTAGATGAAGGAATATTGGGATAATGTGGTAGTGTGATGCCTAACCATAGGTAGATAAATGATGATGAGGAAATTTCGTAACGCCGTGATGATGCCTAAAGAAGGCAAAGGGAAGCAGATAACAACCAATGAGGCATCTAAAATTCTAATTTTAAAGAGGTTGACATTAGCTTCACGCGTAAATACCAAATGGTTTAGTTCAAAACTTTCATATTATACTAGGCATTAGCAGCATTAAAAAACTAAAAATCAGCTTTTTTGTACAAATTTCTTCTTCGTACGTTTGGATTTTCTATTGTGGATACAGAATGATGCAGAGATCCTTCAACAATTCAATATCATATGTGGCGACGCGAAGTACAACATTTATGCTCAAATGAAATTCTTGGTTATGCATTTACAATTTGAAATGATATATTTTTTAAATAATATGGATACTTTCAGAGTATAATATGATTTGATCAAAGAGGTCGTATAAACCACAGTAATATCTCCTGCCGACTTGTCATAGATTGTAGAACACTACTAGCTTCTGCTACTGCCGTGAGCAGGGAACGGACTGGAGAATTTACTGGTCATTGTCACGAGTGTCGAGTACCTGTCTAATAATATTTTAAAACATGGTGCTTTTGTCACTACTGCCGCTATAAAATAGAGGATTTATATTCATGCTGCTGATGTCGGAGAATGAAACAAATATTTTAGCAAGATGTTGGATGTTGACTTTATGTACTTCTGGATACTTAAGAGTCAATACTCTTTCATCTTTTAAAACAATTTAAAAACGTGTCGTCTTTTTTCCGTAAGTTAAATTATTTTAAGTACCATAATTCATTAAAGAAATAACGTTCTTGCTTAAAATGATGCCGCATAATTGCCGCTAAGAATTCCAGACGGAAAAGCTGTAAAAAAATTCAAGAGACCAATGCTCACCGTTTGTTAGTTATTGAAGCTAAATACAAGTAAGAAAACACAAAATAATTAGGTGATTTCTAAAGCGCTGTTTTCATGAAAAATTACAAAAGGAACTTTGTATTGCTCAATTTATGGACGTCAGGAAAAATATTTATTCGGGTGATTTATTGTAAAATATGAGGCATTTTTCCTTCTGGTTAGGTTGGGTTAGGTTAAGTATTATAAAAACGAAATGACAATTTCATAATCCCAGAAATCACATATATTAGCTTACAGATTTTCACTTTATAGTTTGATGCAATCATTTTTTTTAAATGATTTCGTCTTTCTTAGGTTGGGGAGTTGAAAATCTATCACAATATTTAAGACTAATGTAAATTCCGATTCTCTATTCACGGCCTATTTAAGCTTTTGATCAAATAATAATTATGTGCCAAGCATAGTGGTCATGCTGTTTTGCCCAAACAGAGATCTGAAAATCTCCAAAATCTTTTACACACGATTATCTCTTAATGCACGCTTTTTAAAATAGCATCGTTTTGCCATCAGACGTTAAGTAGTTAAGAGTAAAGATTTATAAACCTACATATCGTTGGTATTTGCGATATCGTAATAAATTTAAATGTCATCCGCATTATAATAAATAATAATAATATATATGTGTGTTATTCACAAAGCGGCAGTGGAATATCGTGAAGGCAACTGCTGCAGTAAGAAGTAAGAATGAAGAGTTGTGGCTGGGGTCAGACAATAGATTCTGCTACGTGAGGGCATTGTTATCATCAACCGATGATTTATAACTATGTCGTCTGCGGTCCGTGTTTCCAGTTGCGCCTCGTTGGATAAGATTAAAGATCTAGGAAGATTTGAAGACGAAACGATGTTAGTAAATGCAGATTTTTTTAAGGAGTTGAATTTCAATTTACTGACGCACCTGATAGCTTTTAGAAATTGACACCAAGTCGTAAGCACAAAACTGAGGAAAGTGCACTGTTTGCACCGTCGATATTTAAAAGTGAAAACTGGATTTGTCATAAGTCTTAAGCTTGATAGTATAAACTAGAAGCATAAGAACTAATCTAATTAGTAATCTGATTAAACTTCACACATCAGTTACGATGACCAACAAATTTCTAACAGGAATAGCTATCGACGACTTATGTACAATGCCTAAAGTTTTTGCAAGTTTCATGGACACAGACTTTCTGTTTCATGGTTAAGATTAACGTAATGCTGCAAAATGAGTTTATTTCATTGCGTACCTCCAAAATAATGATGTTTTTGTGGGCGTGATAGTAGATGGGGTAAGAAAGGATATCGTGCCATTGCGTACGTATTCACTTCAAGCCCACTTTCAACTCCTAATGATTTCAATAAAATAAATAAACAAAGGCGAAAACACTTCCACCAAATTCTTCGTGTCACAATAAATTTGCCACCAAAGTTGTCCGGTCATTTAAATGTCCTACTTAAAATTCTGTTGGCCAGAATATTTGTGCACGCAACTCTGGCCTGACCAAGGATGCACATCTCTTATCTGATCTGGCGTCTTTTCTTTGTCACCCTGCACGTCCACTTGCGCCTTTGTCTCAAATATTTATTCCTAAACAGAAGACCATTGATCAAAATAATAATGCCAATAATTTTAATACAATAACAAACCATAAAAAGCGCCCTGCCAAAAGTTCAATGTCAGCAGACAATGAGTGGCAGACAGTAATTTTGTTTTATTTTTTATTTGAAAACACCTGCAGGTGACGTTGCTGTTCATAAGGTTGGTACGATTTTTTTTCTTTCTTCAGGATGACTTACCATGGAGTTTGTAAGTAACTAGAAAGATAAGGTAAAACAGATAAAAAAAAAATAAAAAAAACTGATGGTACTATAAATTGTACCTCACTAAAAACCACCCACACAAAATAGATAACTGCATTTAAAATTATTTAAAGCATTAAAACAGTTTAATAACTAAAAATGGGAAAATATTCATATGGGAGTTAAATTAGCCGATATTACCTTTTATAGCTTCTGCATTAAAGAATCAAGCCAGTGTATATGGTATTGAAGAATTCACGTCTATTTTTTTTAAACTAACTTAATGCAAAACTTTATGAAAATAAGTAATAGGAGAGACATTCCTTCGGTTAGCTCTCACTTCATAAAATATTTAGAAAACGGTGGCAATCAGCTGACGCGACGTGAGAAATGCTTATTTCATACCTGACCTCACTGAAAGACATCCTGATCTTTCACTGCCTCGTATATTCTTGTTCTACAGCAATGGGCTAAGACGCTCTCACCGCGCGCCGTTGTGCTCACATGATGCACAGGTAAAGAGTCGGCGATGTGTGAATGCGGTACGGAATTACAGACCACCGGACATGTGATCAATGAAGGCCCGCTCCATTCATTCCTTGGTGGATTGGCGAGGTCTTCAAAACACAAGGCGACTTCTGAGGCCCTAGATTGACTCGAAGACCTAGATGTTCCACTCTGACCCTCACCATACAAAATTGAAGAAAAAAAAATCTAATTCCAATATCTAATTATAAATCTCAAAAACACAACAATGCTTGTAACCCATCAAATGAAATTACTATGACAGAGTTTGATAAATGCTTCATCCATAGAAAAGAAGAAAACTAGAAGTGTCTTCCACATAAATTTGAATGGAAACAAATGTTGCTCTGTTTCACTTACACTACACGGAAAAAACTTAGATATATGAAATACTGTTAATTTATTAAAAATATGGTCAAATTATTCGTTTTCCTGTTGAAAAGTCCCATTTCATGTCCTATTCCCTAGTTCAGGTCTATAACGAATGAATTGAAAGAGTTCCTAACAAAGTATTAGTGAAAAGCGAATGTTTTATGAGGATGACGGAACACGTATTCATACAACATACTAATATTGTCGCATTCCTTCGTGATATTTATTAAGAAAAGAACACGTGTTCTCGATGTGTTCTGAATGAATAATATTTTATCAGGAAGTTGGCATGCTCTCAATTTTTTAACAGGATCGTTTGAATTTTGAAAACACAGTTTTGTGTTGGAAATTTAAGACTCAATTAGGCAAATATTCGGATCGCGAAACACGCCCACAAAGGCATTTCTGGTGTTCTTCTGCATTCTATGGCTTTATCCTTCCAAAGCCAGAGGTGACACGAGCGAACATTGCAAACTGCAGCCGCCGCGTCCTAATTCGAATGAATTAATGCCAAGCCATCATGGTCCAGTCATCGCTTCTGGTAACTGCTGGCAACTTGTGCATTGTGTGCGAAGCTGCGAAGTAATATATTTGCTAAGTAATAATGTCTTGTCGGTCTTTCCGCGCTTGTACGCTGTCAGATTAAGTGTCCGAGACAAGGATTCGTAATATTGCTGAAGTATAACTCTGGAATACTGCTTAATATAATGAGAAGTGATATTGTTCATTAGATCGGGGTATGTTGCTAGTGCGGGTATTTTGATATTTTTTTTCAATAAACTATACTGATAAAACTCCAAATAATAGTTATCATTTTATAGGCATTAGAAAATCATACGAGAATAAAGGTGATTATATCGACAGGCGTAGAATTTTTCGATAACTGGGCGATTTATGTACTACTAAAGAATCAATTATCTTTTCAGGGTTACCCCAACGTAGTTTAATATTGACAACATCTCCCTATTATAAAACATTTAGATGTTTTTAAATGTGAATACCGTACAAAAGTGCCTAACAACTATAAAAAATCATTAATCATCTCTCGATAGCGCAATACATTCACCGTAACTGTTGCTCCAGCCTCATTTTCGAAAAAGTAAGGTCCAATGACCCCGCTGGACCATAAACTGCACCAAACAGTCACACGTCGATGATAGAGAGGCTTTTCAACAATAACTCTTGGGTTTTCCGAGCCCCAAATGCGACAATTTTGCTTGTTGACAAAGCCACCGAGGTGGAAATGGGCCTCATCACTCAAGATGATTTGTATTTAAATAATTTCAATGCGTTGTTGAAGCGTGTATCGTTTCAATCAATTTTTATTAATGGCGTAGTTTTTACTTGTCAAATGTCAAAAAATGACAGCTACAAAAGTAACATCTACCGAAATAGCGGGCTATTTAAAATGACAACTCTTATTGGAAAACCCTGTATTACAGTACATGTGGTGGCTTATCAGACACAATTATGAGGTGACAATCCGGACGTTGAAAAGAGGGATGGAATGAATAATGTGTTAACAAAAATTAATAAAAAGTAAATGAAAATATGTATAATTATATCAAAAAATAATTACGTTTAAATTAATGAAATATTTTTATATCATTTTATTTTGCGTTTCATTATTTATTAATAAAGTCAACATACATATTATTTTCTTAGTACTGTGGAATGTTATGCGGCTAAAAGTAGAACGAAAGGGAAAGAGGTGGGATGGGGCAGAGGAAAGTTGGGAAGTACACCGAAAAAACTGAGTATTGCTAATTTATTAAGAACCTCTTCAAATTATTGGTAATCCGGTTAAAAACGGGATTGCAGGTTTCCGATAAACTTTTAGTAAACTATAAATATACTATCACGATCCGAATATTTTCGCATTTCGTCGTGATATATTATTAAGGCAGATGCACGTGCATTTTTTAATTCATTTGTAATTCCTGTACCTACTCCCGTTTTTAACCGGATTACCGATAACAGTTTTTTTTAATAAATACGCAATATTCATTTTTCTCCGTGTAGAAACCTGGCAATTAAGATCTGGTTACCAAACACGGCGAAAGCCATTTCAAGCAACATATCGATTCTCAGTGGCGGCCTTTCTTATAGCCGATACTGAAAGTACCTATCTAGAACTCCAAGCGTTTCGATTAAATCAATCGAATACTTAAAAAGGCATATTTAAATTATAAATTGTCATTGTATTTATATTATACGAGTAGTTTAACGATTGATAATATCTTTAAATCTGTGTTTCCTGCATTTAAAAAAAAACGGGAATACGAAAATTAAAATCCAAGAAGTATTAGGCCTATTCAGCCATACATCAGTCACAGTTAACTAAGGATGGGTTGTTTCCGCAGAATTTGGACAATTCATCAAATTTGATGGTTGTTTTTCAAGTTCTTTGAAGGTTTCTTCAAGTTCGGTTATTATTTCAGTTTTGTGAAAGAACTGGCCAATAATGATTCAATAACAGAACATTAACAGAATCTGCACACAGCTTGAAAATTAACGTTCAAATTTGATGAATTGTTCAAATTCTTTGAAACAACCCGTCCTAACGGTAACCACGCATTCTTCAATCGGAATTATTTCGCATCATCCGACAATATCCAACTAATAATTTTAATTCGGATAATGACGGCAAGGCACGTTTCAATTTGCCTGTCACATACCGGAATTCGAACAACACATCAACCTGTCAAGATCTGACGTCCCGACTCATCAACTATTGATGCGGTGCTTTGAGTATTGACGCTGCATCGCAAAACGAAACCATTGCCATATTCAGATAAAACATAATACATACTGAATTCTGATTACAGCAGTTGTGCATATTAAAATCTCAGAGTCACTTTTATGGGACCGCTTTTGCAGACAATTATTGACGTGTCTGTAATACGTAATCTTTTCAAAGAAAGCTTCGAGTTCTGCCAATACTTAACTTGTGAATTAATTATCCAACTATTTCTAATGCATTACAAGTTGTGAATGTTTTATTAGTTAACACTGTTTAGCATCGATGAGAATATTGATGTTTAAGAAACAATTGTTGTTTCAATGCGAATGCACATTATTTGCGCATGTTAATGTTAGAGAAATGATTTTTGACATGTTCCATAAGTTAGTCTAAACATGTACACATTTTTCAAAACACTTGCATTGTAATCGAATTCAATTTAGTTTTATTGTGTGCAATGCATGGAGGACAATATTAGAATTTAAATACAGAAGCTTTTTAGATAAATTACTATTTCTGATGGTGCCTCAACGGGATATTTTCACAAACTATGAATACCGTTAAAAATATGTAGAAGATTTAGAACGGGTTGTTTCACAAACTTTGAACAATTCATCAAATTTCAAAGTTGATTTTCACGATCTGCCATTATTGGCCAGTTGTTTTATAAAACTGAAATAATAATAGAACTTGAATAGAACCTTCACAGAACTTTGAAATTGGTGAATTATTCAAATTCTGTGAAACAACACGTCCTTTCAGTTTATTTTTCTGATTCTGATCGTTGTACTAAAAATGTGTAATTTTAATATTTTCATTACCTAACATTTTATTTAATTTTAATATGTTCATTAATTATTGATTTGGTTTGAATACGAAACGGTTCCAACTGGCTACAACATCATTATGACAGAAAAAACGCCGTTGGCTGGTTAGACGGTTAAAGTGGAAGATACTCTCAATATCGCCCTGAGACCACAATTCAGAAACGCTTCGTTGCTTGAAATGTATTTAGCCAAGTTTGGTGATCAGATCTGAATAGCCAGGTACTCCCCCACCTTCCTCTTCCCATCTCCTTCCCCTCGCCACTACCTTCAGCCTTACAACATATTCCAATTAGGGATGCCATGGTCTCACTGTGTCCAGACTTCGGAGCAGTTGGGACTCTTGTGCGGTATTCATATTAAAAAAATAATAAAAATACGGCCGTCACCAACGATGCCCAGCGTGACGTCTACGTCGTTTTGGTTGCAGATCGAAAATGACACATTTTATATCACCATAGAAAACTATAAAAATTCCTTCATTATCGTTTTTTTTTCCACTGTAAAAATTATTGAAAATTCCCTATTCTATCCGCTTTAAAAAATAATCCAGGCCCTAAAACAATTTGTAAGAAAGGTTTCAGTTCAGAGTTTCAGATGAAGATATTCTCATTATCGGTAAGAGTGTGACTTTCAACATCAAAATACTGCTATAAACAGCTTTGACTGTGATCCAAAAATTTAATGTCTTTTGCGAAATCTGGTTAATATAAGCCTACTGACTCTGAAAGGAACTGATGGATATTTTCTACTTATTGATTAAACGGAAGGTCTATATTTCTGCCACCACAATATCTGACGGAAGTGACTTCACCACTGACGTAAGTAATGCCACAACAACGGTATGAATGAAGCTCCTGGAAATTATCCCGCATTCCACCTTGTCAAAAGAAAAGCTTGACACTTTTGCCCGCAGTATGGTAATATATGAACTGAAACATTATTTTAGTAACGTGGAATATACCTCTGTTAATATTAAAAAGTAGGTAGACGCCTAAACGATACTGATTTCACATTTAAATTTCTTAAAAAACTTTCATATGCGTAAAATTTACACGGACGTTCAAAAGATTCAAGCATAAAAACAAATAATTCTAATTAATAAAGTCTGGTGTAAATAGGAATGAAATACCTAAAAATAAGAGGCTTTTTGAAGTAGGTACCTAGTGTTAAATTTAAATGGTAGAGGCTTTTTGAAGTAGGTAACTAGTGCTAAATTTAAATGTATGACGCTTTTTGAAATAGGTACCTAGTGCTAAATTTAAATGTAAGAGGCTTTTTGAAGGAGGTACGTAGTGCAACATTTGAAGTAGGCACCTATTACTAAATTTAAAAGTAAAAAGCTTTTTGAAGTAGGTACCTAGTGCAAAATTTAAATGCCCTTCTGAATTACGCAAGTCCATGGAGGCACCTATTTTTCAGATGACAATATCGAATCAATGATGACAACTGACACTATCTTCATGCGATTTTTATTCCTTTTGACGTGTATCTTCTGTTATGCCCTTTAATATTGATCATAATTTAACTGTCATCCAGTATACCTACAAAAAAAATTTGCAAGAAAATTATTCGCACTCGTTCACAGAATGAAACATGAGATTAAATATTTTAGTTTAACCTTTTTGACTACATGCGTATTAGGTAGGTAAGAACTACGTTCCCAATTTTGATCGCTGAAACCAAACCGCATGAATCACTAGACGGCGCGCTATCGTGAACATTTAACGTCATTATGCTCATTGGCTTCAAATTAGGGGCATGAAGCTCGTTTTGAATAAATCATGCGCGAAACCAACACCGCGGATTACTCGACTAAATTGAATATAATGAAGTGATCTGCGACTTAACGAGGATTAACGCCCATCCGCCGTCGCTGTCGTTGGAAAGTAACGACCGTTGGCGACGTCACTACATGTCATGCGTCGTGTTACGGCGCCGCGGCGTCTGACAAGCCCCGTGACAAACGTCGTGACAATCCCCGTGACAAGCGTCGTGACGAGCGGCGTGACACACGCGCGATACGATAAATGAGACCTGGCAGGACTGAATGCAATTACCTTCATTGATATGGAAGTTTACTCCCTCTGCTTCGTGAAAAATCTTGAATAACAATCTTATCCCAACAACTACGGACTTAATCAACCGCGAATATAATAAAAACCATTGCGCAGAGAAACAAGAAGTATTTAAAATACTCTTATAAACGTTTGTGTGCAACGTTCATAAGATAAAAAATATATCATCAATATTAAAAATGTCGCAGTTAGATAAATTTCACACAAAATTTGTTATGTTTTTCGATTTCACTCTTCTACGGAATCTATCAGAAAGTTTAAAGAAATCATATCTTTACATGAGATACGTTTTACTGTGTTGAGAACAAAATTATGCTTGTTTCATTCGTGGCTAAAGGGTGGGATATAATAATAATTACAGCTATCTGGTCGGTAGCTAGTTGGCATCGCATTTGGGCCCACCCAGTCATCGCGTTCTCAATACCTCGTTTGGCAAAGTCTTCCATCACGACACAAACAATATTTTCACTTACTGTGGTGGTAGTAGGAGATTTTCAAATATCGTCAGGTTATTCGTAACCCGGGAATGTTTGTCTTTATTTAAAAAAACTAAGTTCGCATTCAGTTAAGCAAGTCATTCAGTTATTTAGTTCAAACTCACAAGTTGGAACACCTCCAGTGAAGCAAATTCCGAATCACACAAGTTAAATATTCCTAAAAACCCATAACAATTAATTATATGTAAGTATAATATACTACTACGAAATTGAAATTATTATGTCTTGGCTTAGTTACTATCATTTTAAACTACCGCTTAAACTATGGGAATATCTATAAGCGGAGGAAAAAATCATTAAATTTCAGATAGTGAAAAATACTTGGGATTACTTAAAGCAAAAATTTAAAAAAATTATACTCACTATGACTAATTGTTGTATTTGGTAGAACAGCTCATTTTCTACCAATACGAGTAAAGAGAGTTCAATACATTATTTATTTAAACGGCCTTAAAAAAATTTAAAACAAAGTGATAACAATGTATACCAAGGAACAAACTTACTGAAAATTTGAAAACTGTTCGAATATATGCCTACAACTATTAATCTAATAATCTATTAGTATTCATTTATTGATCTAAGCCTATTAATCTACAAAATACAAAATTGATATATACACATGAATATATCAATGATGAAACATCACGTACATGAATATGAACATCACACAACCTGACACAATAAATTATACACACATGCAGCAAAAAGTCAAAAAAAGAACATAGGCAATGAGGGTATTCATAAATACAATTTTCTTCCAGATATAGCCTGACAACAGAAAATCGAATGAATATGTTTAAGAAAAAACTGTTTGCTCGATTAGTGAATAAAATTAAAATGTACTTATGTAAGTTAGGTAGTAGACAGTAATATTTATAATTTTTCAAAGTGTACTTGTTAAGAAAGTGAAATATTTATATTTATTTTGAATTAAATTGAAAAAAAATAGGAATGCTGGAAGAAACAATGTTGCTTAATTTTGTTTTCAAAGCCCATTCTATTGTCAGATATTCTTATTTGAAATTCTTACATGGGTTTGATTGAATTTTAAGTATGACAAGCGATCAATATTCCTCCAGCATTCACTCTAATACATAAAACATGACATAATTTCTTACCTAAAGACATTCAATATTCCGCGAAGATTCGCACCGATTCTTTCGTGGTTAAAATACCAAACCTAACTATTGCGCGCCAAAGAATTTCTGATCAAATATGCGATTATATTTTATATTCTAAGAATGCAAAGGCAAACTGACCACCTGATTTGAAGTGCTAATTTTATACAAAATAAATTATTTTATCGATTTTGGTCTTTCGAATATATTGCAATTTATTGCCAATCTGCAACTAGTGAATTGCAATAGCAACTGGCAATGTAGGTATTTTTAATGAAGCTGATTTACGCCGATCATTATTAGATATTTTTAAAGACCATTTACCCAAGATGCCTTGACACTTTGACAATCATAAAACAAATAGTTAAAGTAGAACAAGTATAACCAGTAGAACAGTAGACCTCGCGTCTCTCTTATTTAATAAATCAAAACAGAAATCATTAAGATTTTTAGGTCGGTCCTTAAATACCTAGGTACATACTTACTTAATTATAAACCGTTAATATTTTACGATTCATTTTTTTTTATTTCGAATAATGAATTTACAATTTGTTCACAGCAATGTTACCATCACAACTTTCTTCAGGTCGGTAAGTACATTAATATTGATTTTTCCGATTTGACAGCTAATAATAGGAACTATAATGACGCGAAGTCTGGTGGGATAAAAAGGTAGTATCCAACAAGGCCACCATTTTGAACCGCATCCGGAACGTAACAAACAAATTTTCAGACCGTTGAAATGCCAAATGGTGGAGTTAATACAGGACTTAGGCACGCTCAGTCAATTACTATATTGATATTTTGATATGATTTCAACCTAAAATTCATCCGGCATCATGATCATGGCGGTGAATATCACAAAGAGAAATTTGATTTCTTTTAACCCGTCCAGCGTTTTGGGGTCATATTTGGCGTCCACTTTTTTTCTATCATGTGAAAATACGTAATTCTTAATGTTAGAAAGAAAAATAATTATTTTTTCCAGTTTGCCTCAAATATTTATACTGGAATCCATTAATAAAATTCTAAAAATAGCTTAAATAAATAATTAGTATTTTTGGGTATTTCGCGCCGCTATCTTAACAATCCATTTAACTTTAAAAAATATTTCCTTTTTTTATTATTTGAAAGAGTTAAAGTGAAGGTATAGTTTTCATACGAATTCCCCAAACAAAACTAATGTGTTTTCGAAATAGCGAGTTCTCTTAATGTTTTTACGATTGAAGTAAAAAAATTTGGTTCGCGTTTTTGGACATTTTTCACGTTTGATAGTAAAGTCTTATTGTTTACAAAAAGTTGTGCTTTTTTAATGCATATTCCGGATATATTATTTAATCTAGTTTCTAAAACAGTATTTATTTTTATGGAAAATTAAAAAATCAGATAATAGCACATTTGAAATACACAGAAAACATTGGACACTGAACAAAAGTGTTGAACGTATTGAAGGGTTTTAAGATGTTTTGTCATTAGCCTTTCGCAGTTAGTCCACTTCTTTTCCGGTTGGCTAAAGTTTCATTTGAAATGTAAAAATAATGATCTCAGTAACATTGGCATTTTCGAGCATGTTCAGGAAAAATAAACGATTAATTAACATTGACTTAAAATAAATTAACATTGACTTAATATAAATTAACATTAACTATTTATAAATTAGCATTGACTTAATATGAATTAACATTGATTTAATATAAATTAAAATTGACATAATATAAATTAACATTAACTTAATAACAAATAACAAGACTTAATATAAAATAACATTGACTCAATATAAATTAACATTGACTGAATATAAATGAAAATTGACTTGATATAAATGTAAATAAAAACAATGATCTTCGATTATAATACCTACTAACTTTATCTTTCACTGACACTTAAATTATCATCAGCAAAAGTAATTCCGTGTAAATACCGGAATTTAAAAAAAAAACTATTTCATCTTGGGGTTTATTTTATTCTGGTGCCATGAGTGCAAAAGTACGACTATCATAATAATTATTTCCCGAAATATTCTGGATTAAATTCTTTGAGAACAGACCAAAGCTGTGCAGTAAATCATATCAGAATTCAGGCCATGCACAATAAATCTCACTTCTTACTCAGCTGATAATATATTTCAGTTAACGATTCCGTCCTCGAATCTTGCAAACAAATATAAACTAATTTAGTGTCGGACAATTGAGAATATTATCTACAATTCAACCGGCTAAGCTGCTCGCGAAAAATTATCTAAATTGTAGCTTAATATTGGAAGAATCTATTCAAAAAGTTTTCATTATTATTTGCGAGGGTCACTTTGAAACTATTCGACTGTATTTTTGAGATCATCAATGTTTATTAATAAACTAGAGCACATAATATAATATACATTGAATAGTATGCATATTTGGAATTTTGCTGACAAGATTAGACATCTTACAAATACAGTAACTATTGGAAATTAAGTTATTGAGTAAATAAATATTGAAGTTACAATTAAAAAAAAGGTTTCCGCTGAGAACAGAAAACAACGAAAATGAAGTATGGTGATTAGTTTTAGGGGTATTATGCCGTACACATATACCCATACACGTATACCCCAAAAATAAATAAATATAAAACTTTTAGCCGTGAAAATCTTAAATTATATCGGAAAAAAATGAAACAGAAAAAATACAGAATTACAAAAGAAAATATATAGAGATCCTTGCAAACAAAAAAAATGGTAACGAATTTTCCCCACCATCTAGTAGTAATTTCGTGAGATTAAAATTTATAATTCATATGCAATAAATAAAGAGAGATGCCTCTAGTAGTCTAATTTAGTAGACACTGCCTTTTAGTGTTTTAAACCCTTCTACCCTAAATTGTATTCGTTGTTCCTGAGGTAGCGCTTTAAATTGTTTGATGCTTACCATTAAAAACAGGTTTGGGCATGTAGAGCGAATGAGCGAAGATAGGAGTGTAAGAAGGATATATGATGCAAATGTGAATGGTAGCAGAAGTCGGGGACGCCCGAGGAAGACATGGCACGATCAAGTGAATCAGATACTAGAGTCTGGCCATGTCAAGAGTCAGAATAATAGAAGAGTATGTATGAGACGATGTATGAATGTGAATGAGGCAAGGAGTGTGTGCCAAGACCGAGTTGTTTGGCGGTCCGTCCTCTCTGCCTACCCCTGCGGGGAAACGGCGTGATGGTTAGTGAGTAGTGAGTGAGTGATTAAAAACACAAAAAATGTCTTACGTTGCGGTCCAGTAAGAATCTAATCAGTAAGTTGTCTTAGAAAGAGAGAATAAGAAGAGAAAAATATTTTTTATGTTGCATCTGCTTTCATAAGGAAGTTGTTCGAGGGTTCCAGCTTGATTTTTTAAAAATTAAAATTTGTTTGAAAAGAATTTATTTCTTATATTTCCATAATATCGAACAAGACGACCGCCGTCATTTAAACGGTGGATTACGGGTAGTTTACCCCCAAAATTAATATCGTTTTACTCACGGAAGAGATAATCCGGTGTCACCATATAAATCTCTTGATTTTTAAATAAAATAATCCCAGGAACCCGGACTTGAGCATGAACTAACTAACTGAGATGAGATTTGAATAATGTTCCCCGTAATTTAACGGCTTGGCATCTCAGCATCCAGACGCGGTCCAGAATATGATTTATCTCCCGCAAAGTTTGTTTTTTCCACATTCCACTAAAACAGATTTACTGCAGCGCGTCTCACACTTAAGGCGGAATTTCTTTCCACTAAAATTAATGACGTGGCACAAGTATAGTTTTATAATGTTTCGGAGGGATTTGTGGAAAATATTCATGATTTATGGATCCCATTTACATTCGTAGCTCTTGGGACAAACGAAATGTTATGATTTTGGAGAACATTCTTTTAAGTTTATTTCTTAAGTGAAATATGGATGCGAACATTATCTGTCAGTTTTATTATTCTATTACTGACTTTTGTGCGAAAATGAGACAATCTAATGTATTATGTTTATATCTAGCCTAACCATTATAAATATTCGATAAATCAAAGTATTTTTTCTTTATTCAAAATCTCGTAGTCATGACCAGGCCATGGGTGAGGTCCAGAAAAGCATGATGAATGTATAAAACTCTACATGAAATTGTGAAGAATGGAGAACCTCCGAGGATACTTTTCTGCATTTTTTCAATATTCTTCAACAAAATGGAATTTAATAATAAAAATCAATCAGGAGGCCTTTAGCTTTCTCTCAGGGCCTATGTTATATAGGGAAATGAATTGCATGGGGTCTTTAAAGCATATGAATAGGTGAACCAGGGAAGAAGAGTGATACATTATATTATCAGTCCTCATGCGAAAGTATAATTCACTTTTTTTTATTTATTTTTTTATTTGGTTCAAAATTTTTTACATTTCAAAGTTTTCCAGTAATGTTGGCCTCACTGGGTGGCTTGCCCGTGCTGTTTAAGTTGTAGTGGTAGTTTTCTGACGTATCTCTAATGCACTAAGGAGTCAATTACGCTCATTATTGATAGTGACACGTCATACGTTAATACAGTTAAAACAAACACAGAAAAGTGTTTTCCCACCTAAAAGCTATTTTCTTAAGATTTTAAGCCATCGTTAATAATCTATTAAGATCGTAGCGTTGTCAATTTTTTTGTTTGTCTATCAGCTAAGCAGGTTAATCAACAAAATCTATTCCACAGGGCCTAATACATGGACCTAATTTATTAATTAACAATATTTTTATTTTTATTTGAAAGAGAACACAATCATTGACCATTGAAATAAGATATCAGAGTTGATTCATTGCTTATAGATCCAAGGAATTTATCATTAAGCTCTAAGGATTACAATCTTAAAACTCAATGTAATAACTCCGCAAATAGTGGCAACAGCATATCTCGCTTCATAAGTAAAAGTAACATATTCCATAAATCCTTTTAGGAAACAGGATATGTCAAGAGGAGGGACAGATGTCGTCAGCCATGCATCAGGATCCTGCAAGATGTCATTTAATTGCATCGAGAGAATGGTGGCGAAAAATATGTGGAGAATGTTTCGTTTTGGTATTTACACTAGGAAATAAATTGTCATCGGAATTTATCAAATGTTAAAAGCACTCCAAATTTTTAGCCGTAAAATAAAGATTGTAGTTAGGTAGATTCTATATTAGTTTTGCTTTTGTCAAAGTGACTCTTATGGACATCCGCCATTTTTTTTTTAAATACTACATTCTGTTTTTTTCCACTTTTTCCAAAAAAATCTGATCATATTTATAGTCTAAGAAGAGCATAAATATAGAATTATTACTAGTTTTTAATAAAAATAGTTGTATAATCCAGTGTTTTTTTTTAAACTTTTTAACTATTAATTTATTTAGAACAGGATATACATACATACATATTTGTAAAATATTTTACCTGTCCAACTAGTAGGAATTCCCGTTTTAGGACAATAAAATAAGGATGAATTAGCATACATATTTTGTATTAAAAAAAAAAAAAAAAAAAAAAGAATAACAAAAACAAAAAATGTTTGTAAACTAATTAAAATAATATGTAGGTACATATCCTTAATAATAAAGTACCAAATTATTAAAATTAGCATTATTCACCATAGTGAAGTTTAAAATGTTCTGCATAATATTGCAAGAAAAAAAATGTTGAATGGAATCCACGATATTATGAAATTTTTGTATTCAACCCCTAAATGCTCTGACAATTTGCACCTCATTTGAGGCGTACATTGCAAAAGCATTAATATCATATTACGTTACTACCCTGTTTCATATTGGTTTCAAAAATAAAGGGCCACCTACCTACACTACACTCTGAATCATATTTCAATCGCATCCTCTGAAATTTAATAGATCTTTGATCGTGCCGCGCGGCGAGCCCCTTGAAGTCGGAGATAAACCGCAGAGTGGCGAATATCTTATTGGTTCTGTTTACAAAAAACACTACTGAGTTGAAGCACTCTCGTTAAATTAATAATGCATTTTATTATAAATAAACAATAATGTGAAGTTTTGTGTCACAAATCAGGCTGGCAACATTATTGATCTTGAGGTGACAGCTCAATGATGGAAACTTTGACATAAATATTCGATACAAGATAGCATGAGGCAAGTGCAATAAGTAATGAGTCATTTGTTTTTGCTTCATGCTCTGGCATATGAATTAAACACATATCGCTATTAGCTCAGTCGCAAATATCTCCTTCTTTCTCAATAAAAAATGCATGTTTTATAAAGAACACTGTCAACAGATCTCTGAGCGGCAGGACGATAGAAGGGAGATTATTAGAAGGGAAGTTTGACACTAAAGGACAACTTAGATTAAGTCGAAGATGTGATATTATAATAATTGTTAAAGAGCGATAACTTTAGGAGACATGAAAAAAGTGAATAATTATCTGAAATCATTTGGATTTTCGATTCCATAAGAAAATTTTACAGAATGCGCGCTTTCCTCTAATAATAAAAACTTATAATTACTTAATTTTTATAAAAGTTGTACCGTGTGTATATGTATATGGTGTGGCGTCATTACCTATTACAGTTTCGGAAATGTGTTAAATCATTCATTCAAATGAGTGGAAGCCACTCTCAATATCGCCTTTGAGGGAACGACATTCATCGTCCAAACGAGAATGGATTTTATATTATTTTAGTCTTTTACCAATACCTGCAGATAAGCTGCCATATTATGCAAGTTCACGTTACTACCTTGTCGTTATTATTAATTTTATTGTAATAACCACACCACTCTAATCCAAGAGTTCCATCACAACAAGGCAGTTACATAAATTACTAAGCCAGAAAATCTACTACGAATCTGTTATTAAATTAGAATTTATCAACAAAAATATAAATTCTCTTCACAAGCATGAATGAAATACCTGTCTGCAAGAGTTTGGTCTAATTAAGGTATTTTGGTATTAATTATTCTTAAGGCGATGCAATACGTCGTAAAGCAAAATCATGTGTTTTTGGTTTGAAACTTTAATCGTTTATACTTTTTTTAGATGCTTTAATTAAATACTGCGATTAGAACATAGCTTGGCCTTTGAAGCACTCGAACTCTTTTAAGTTAAGTCTTCTTATAAGCCCAGAAAAAAAAGTATCAGGCCTACAAAAACTGCTGTAAAGTTCAAAATCTCCTACTTACAAACCCATTTTCGGTCATGATTTGATTGTATAATGTGGAAAATTAAGTTCTTTTTAAAATGATTCTAAAAAAAAATAATATTTGTGCCTGAACGTCCGCAAAATAAAAAAAGCAACTTTTTAGAGATGTTTTTTTCTTACATTATCAGAACAGACGGATGGTGTTCAGTGGGAATTTAAACCTTATCACCATCTACATAAGGGGTGTTAATGTTTGCTGCTCTTTTTATATCCGTCAAGATCATAGATAATAGAAACAAAGGGAGAGGGAATGGAAGAATGCTCACATGATCAGAGTTTTGCAAATTTAATTCCCACCAACACAAAAGAATGCTAAATAATGTTAATGCTAACAAGTGTTCTTTTTGAAATAAATAATATTTTGGCCACGACAAGTCGGGGTGTTGTGTTGTTGATTGTCGATGGACGCTTTACAGATGGTTTTACAACTGTCGTAAATAACACATTGCATTAATTCACTTCCTGATAAATGCCAGCCAAAAATAATTATTAAGGCTTTAGTTTTTTTTAAATTTAGTTAGTCAGTTTATTGAGTAGGTGCTGTTGCCAGAGAGAAATGCAATGCCCTAAAATACATTATGCATCATATAGCAGGAACGAGTTAAAGATGTAGCGTATGAAATTGACGATAAGGAGTGTTGAGGTAAAAGAAATTGCTCGCTCTTAAATGGATTTCATTTATTGAAATAATCCTTTGAATTCTTATTATTAAAAACTGTAAACGTACATTATTCAAATACTTATATCTGTAAAATCTAAAATAGGTACCTGGCTCTTTACCAAACATAGTTAAAGGCGCTTTTCTTTTCGGAATGGTGGTCTCTAGCCAAGGCGATTGTGAGAGTAGGTATTTGTGAATTTTTCACTATGGAACAAAATTAAGTACGAATCATACCAATTTCATTTAATTCATTTTGTAATAATACGTGAAGAAATCCGTAAAATAACATTTAATTGCGGAAAAAAAGATATCGTTTTCTTCAATATTTCGGTTTCTAGGAAACGTCAACAATGGGGTATATTATTTTCACTGTATTTTTTTACTCTCGAACAAAAATTATGATTATTAAGGTATTTTGATATAATTTTTATTTTTCGAATGTTTTCTATTGCGATTTGAAATGTGCCATTTTCCATTTGCCGCCAAAACGACATGTTCGATTTCATTTGTGAATTCGGCGGCATTGATGTTAAGCCGACAATTAGCAGAAAATGTCGATTTTATATGACGTTGTACCCAGTTAGAACCGCTTCAAGTAGGCGGGTTTAGATGGTATTATGAATGAGAATATTAAAATTACTCATTTTTTATACAATGATCAGAATCAGAAAAATAAACTTTTAAATTTTACATATTTTTAACGGTATTCATAGTTTGTGAAAATTTCCCGTTAAAATCAAGAAATTCAATACATACAATTAGTTAGGATTGTAAACTGTAAAGAAATCTCAATAAGGCTTCACTTTTAATTGACTTGTTCAAACGCTGTCCCCACTTGGCTTCAGTCCACCGTTAGGTACCTACCTGCACAAAAGGGCCGTTTTCTCCTACTCCGTGATTTCTTCTTTGCGACGTGACGTACATAAATTTGATCATTAGTCACGTAAAAAGGGCGCGATTAACGGAAAATGGATGGTGTTTCATAATTAACGCTGGTGATTAATTATTAAGGCGACCTGTCAGCCCAAGAGCCGTTCTCGTGGGCTTGGAAAAACAGGCTGACAAAGTGTCATTTTGATTTTTTTATAATAACTATTTATGAAATAGGTACTTACTTGTATGTAGATATGAGAATAATTATTTATAGTAGATATTGTTATTTTATATTCTAACTTTTCCATATTAATAATGCTGAAGAGTTGTAACTGCTTCCAATTGTTGTCTAGAGCTGGTGAGACTACGGCATCTGTAATTAAAAAAAGTACTACTCGACACAGGAATGCCTGAGTGGATGAGCGGTTCATGATTTTATTGAACTTTACTATTTTTTTTTATAAATTGTAATAAGATATGAAGTTGAAGGAAGTGAGAAAAAGATGGTGACAGGGAAGAGGGTGGAATTCACAATTCATCTGATCACCAAACACGGCTAAAGTCATTTAAGCAACATTCGTGATGGAGTTTTACTGTGTAAAATGCGCCGAATCTCGATAAAACCGACATATATTTCGTATATTAACGTCTGTAATGTCATCCAATTTCAAGTAAATGCGTATAAGTCCACGTGTGTGTATGTGATTTCCATCAAAAATTGACAAAATGCGTTTTCATAAACAATCAGTCTATATGCTAATTTTCAGCTCGATCGGATATCTAAAAGTGTATTAATTTCGGTGTCCAAGATTTGCATTCCATTCATTTCCAAAAAAAAAGAAAAATTCAAATAGATTTATTAAAAAATGGCTGATATCAGAAGGAACCGCCTGGATATAAACAGCCCTTCAAGTCAGCGGCGTCATCTCGGATGATTGATGGATAAATGTATAAAATAATTTTGCAGGAGTCGTAAACAAACGAGGATGAATGTGTGCAGATAACGCTTCGACGGTGATGGATAGGACTAGTTGCAGTATAACAGAAAAATATTTACCTTATAAGCCTTCCATATGAGCATTATGTTATCAATACTAGTAGTTCTGTGAACAGTTATTAGAACTTACGTCCATAAAGCATGTTTATAATTTTCTGTTGTTTCAATAATTCAAATTCCTTTGAAGACGTAACATTTGTAAGAAAGGTTCTTAAATACCTACCTTCTTAATTATATGTAAACTATTATTATAAGTAACATTTTATTTTATTTCAAATAAGGAATTATGAAATTTGTCAAATAAAGAAAATTTCAATGACAATTCTTTTCTCAAACTTTCTTATGGCCGGTAAGTACCTAGTATTGAATATTTGGTTCCATGCTAACTCAACACTTTAACTACTCAACACACCTTTAAAAAGTGATATAAAGTCATTAAAATAATTAAAAAAAATTAACTTAACCTAACCTAACCTGCTTAACCCAGTTAATAAAGTTTTTGTTTTATAACTTTCCATGACTTTTTATAACTTTTTAAAGATGTGATGAATTATCATTTTGTTGATTTATCCGGTCACCGATTATTTGAATGAGAAAGTTTGGAAACTGGTAACTTTTTTTTGCAACTAATGGGTTAAGCCTGAAAGCATAGTCTACGTTTAAACACATTTTAAAATATATTAAACGGCTGAATTCATTTCACTCGAAAACGAAAGCTCAAATCAAAAAAGGTAATATCACAAAAACGACGCCAAATGTGCTGTAGTTTTCCGCTTGTACTAAGAGTTTCCGGACACTGTATAAACAAAACGATTTGAAATTTAAAAAAAGAATCTTTACTTAACCATTAAAACGTCCACAATCTTGAATTGGAAACGGAACGTACAAACAAAATTTACAGACCGACAAAACTCAAAACGGTTGAGTTAACAAACAACTTCTCAACGCTCAATGACGTACTACTGTGCCTATTAAGTTTAATTGACATCCGCCATTATCACGCCCATATCAAACTATTAATAGATTAATGACTAACTTATAAGGACGCAGTACTAAACATCAGCCGTCAACGGCTGTTAAACATAGCCTTTCGCAATGTAATCATAATAATTAAATTTAATCGCAATGTAACGAGGGAAAGGTGACTGACCTTTGCAGCTAGGAATCATTAACTTACTGTACCTGTATTACTTGATGGTATAGTTTAATGTTATTTCTGACGACTTATACGTTTGCCATCATAACTTGGTTTAAAAGATAAGTAATCAATTTGACGGCCTCCATCATCGAGGTGTAAGGCTCTTGACTAGCAAGCCGAATCATTTTTCAAAAGAATTTGTGTTATTTCGCAATTTATTCATTTAAAATAATATATAATGTACTTGCAGCACGTTCGAGTAGAAGATACTCTCAATATTGCCCTGGTGTAAGACCACCATTTAGAATTGAAACGTTGCTTGAAATGTCTTTAGCTGTGTTTGATGACCAGATCTGAATAGCTAACTCCTACCCCTCCCTTCCTCTTCTCAATCTAATCCCCTTTTCCACTTTCTTCAGCCTCACAACATACCCCAATTGGGGGTGCCACAGATTTATTGATTATTTATGTCAAAAGGGAGCATTCAATAATATTGGGAAAAAATAGGGTAAGGTATACAATTTTTAATTCGCGTTTTTATAAATCCTCCGTAGATGGTATTCCTGAAAAATCCATAATTTATTTAGTGAAAAAGTCGAAAAAATATTACTTTCAAATTCCTTTCAAAATAGCAAAGAATAACAAAAGCGAAATTATTACAGTGAGCTAAGCAACATTGACAGTGAATAATAACAGAACAGAAAATACCAATTTCGGTTGTGCCTCTATCTGTATGATTTGAGATTTTCACGGCTAAAAGTATTGTAGTGGTTTATTTTTGGGGAATTATGCCGTGTTGCGCTACCACCTTCTTTAGCCAACGCTTCGGACAGCATTACAGTGTCCATCATCAGGGCAGACGTATAAACGATGTTTTGCAGTTTGAAACGTTACCTAAAAAATAAGGTAGCGCAACAAGGCATAGTACCCCAAAATAAACCACCATATAAACCTATAAGTACCTACGTATAATATACTCTTTTGTTATCCCCATTGATGTTATTATTTTTATGAGACACGAAGCCAAAAAAATGGTTCCGCGTTTTGTCCATTTTGACTTTAAACTCTCTAAGGCCGAACGACCAGAAACTTCAGAGTCCGGTCCCCACGCACTACAAATGGCGTGATGTTAGTGGAACATATTTCGACGATATGTTAGTAAGCACTGTTGTGTGATTTTTCACGAATCCGCGATTTTATAAAAAACGCCTCGATCTGAAGTAGGCGTGTACTTACATGTTTACTTACGCGTGTATCTACGTTATGTATACATATTTATTTGCGCAGGTGAAAGATAAAAATGACATTCTTCCTACAATTTTTTTGTGCCATTTGAACTCGTAAATCGTAAAATGTTTTTGCGTCGAAAGGGGTGTTAAATCATATTTTTCAACGTGTTGTGATAGTATTATTTTTTTAATGATAAACTCATGTTTATAAGACAAAGTTTTATGCATAGCACAAAGGATAAAAAAATATTATAAGCAATAATTCCCGTCGGCGGCATTTATTTTCACTCGGGAGATATTTTCAATTTGTGTTGATATTTCAGGCGACTAATTATTGCTTATAATTATTTAGTGTTGTGATAGGTTTTTGATTTTTCTTTCTTTGAATTATTAAAATATTAGATACAGGCCAACACAAAATCTTACTTCGGGAGTACCTTCTAGACTCGATAAAAGCTACAACGGCCTTATAAAAAAGGTATTCGAATTCGATTACCACGGTTTTGAATGCAAATCGCACATTTATTTTGCCTCCCACCAATTTCATTCAATATACCTTCACAGACACCATAATAGTGTTCATTTAAATTTTAATGGGAAATCAAATCTCTTTTAATTATAAGCGTGCGTAAATGGTAAGTCATTTTGATACGATATTTAAAACTTGATCATTGATTGATACAATATTTAAAACTCCACCATTGATTGATACGATATTTAAAACATATTTAAAACTTTATCATTAATTGATATGATTTTTAAAACATAATTTAAACTTGATCATTGATTGATACGATATTTAAAACATAATTTAAACTTGATCATTGATTGATTCTACGTTTCAGTATTTAAACATATCAAGGTGTGTTATATGACTTCATCGACTTTTTTATGATTCTCTTGTGAAATGCAAATGAAGCTGTTAACAATACGACTTATAACGGCTGTAAATACTGGTTGATATTTTGTTAGGCAAATATATAATTATACGCCAAGGTAAAATTTTATTCCAGTTCATGTTTAAATATTTTCATTCTGTTTTTGAATAGTTTTCAATCAAATGGTATAGTTTTATATTTGTATAGATTTATGGATTTCCAGAAACCCGAAACCAGAAATATCATTCATAGTAATTTTAATGATTAGGTTTACATATTTTCTTAGCTCGATATATTGATTGTAAGGTTCAGTTTCTACATAGCAATGATTGGATAATTTGAATTGCACCGTTTTTGTGAAAAAATCCCCTCACGGGCCCTGTACAATTTATAATGAGTTCTTAGGCTCTTTCCAATTTTATTATTTACTAACAGATGCAGAAAATATTCTAACCTGGCAGGACACTTCAGATAAACACACTCTTGTGATGATGCACAGATAGGGCCTTAAAGAGTCGGTGATGTGTGAATGTGGTGCAGTGCAGACCACCGAACTTGTGGTTAACGAATGCCCGCTCCATTCATTCCCCGGCGGGATTGATGAGGTTCACCTAGAATGGCTCGCAGACATAAATGTCCCCCTCTGACCTCCCGACCATACGAAAGAAGAAGAATTTAATATATTTGCTATTTTACCCTCCATTACCATTGATATTAGAAGATTAGATGTAAAAGTAGCGTTAATATTTATTAAAAGACTGGAGAATCTAGGACTCTTTACCACTGAAGAATTTTAATGAAATGACCTGAATAAGCTTACAAATTCATTGTTGCTTACATTTTTGAAAAATTGAGTTATTTACAATGTCATGGACTGTAAAGGCGAAAGGTTTCTCTTACTAGGTTACTCTTTTCCGAGAAACGACACATGTGTACAGTAATATTATTATATAAATACCAAGTGCTAAATCAATAATACTCATACCTAAATTACCTTTCTTCGCCACAAAAAACATAGCATGCCAACGGTGGGCCTAGAAATAAGTAATAAATCATACAACACGTCGAAATCCACACGTAAACAAATATTATATTGTATATTTTTTTCTTTATGGGATCGGTGAATTAAATATTTTATGGGGGCTTCCGCCATTGCTACTGCCTGTATCAATGTTATTACCCTTATCAAATCGTAAAATGTTGTATCCAAATCTATCGTAAAATTTCATTGTAGCCGGATACCTACCCACTTATATCGTAAAAGTTCATTGCAGGTTGGTACCATCGGCAGTAGAATTATTTACACGAATATTAGTGTTAAACATTGCCGGATAAAACTAGGTTCTACTTTTAAAAATGAAAGCTACATTGTTGCAAAATCTTTAAATTAGTGGTTATGTTCGTAAATTTTAATTTAATTATAGATAAGAAAACATTATTAACAATTGTCGTGTAAATTATTTTACAACCCTGTTTTCTACGATGGTCAAAAAACATGCCGCTTTAAAAGAACCCTAGTTAGAGAAAATAATAATAATAATTGGATATAAAATAAAATACTTTTTTGTTTTAAAACCACGATATTTATTAATTTAAGAACCGACCGGTTTCGCTTTACTTAAGCATCTTCAGGGTACAAATTAATACTTAGTATTCATTTGTAACCTGATGATGCTTAAGTAAAGCGAAACCGGTCGGTTCTTAAATTAATAAATATCGTGGTTTTAAAACAAAAAAGTATTTTATTTTATTAAATATATCAAACCACAAAGTGATTGCTTTCTACAATAATAATAATTGGATAATTTGTGGATCGCAATTTGGGAGGCTGGTTTCTGTACCGCCGCCCAGGAACCATTTATTGGATAACCAACACCTCTGTCATAGGTCACCCCAAGTGTTTCGCTATCTATGTTTGGTGACTTAGCAGGGGTGCCCGGGTTCATGGGGTGAGGATATCTAGGTCTCGTCACCGAATGCATCTAACCAAATATTATGAGACTGGTTGAGGGAGATCTTTTTTACCTCCCCAGACTCTCTCGACCCATCGCCTTGCACCTCAGTGGGAGGGATGAATTCAAACTTCGTCACTCCTGGACACACTGACCCTTAGATTCCTGTCAATTCCTCATACATTTTTCCTTTCCAGATCTTCCCCTCCTTCATTTCCTTAAAAAAACCCTCCACTAAGCATCCCCATAGGCCTGATGGAAATTATTTTCGTCAGGGCCTCCTGTGGAAAGCTAATAAAAAAAATCGCATTTTTATGAAAAACCACCTCATGGTTGCCGTTCAAATATTACTTCCGTGGCACATTATTGACGAAAATGATCTGAAAAGGCTTTGAAAAATTGCTTTGGTTTGAATACATAATTATTTAAATTTTGCTATTCAAAATGTCGTGTACAGTGAAAAGTTTCTGACATTTTATGTTGCAATAGTTCAACGCATTTTCGTACCAGTGCATGTAATAATTTTCTGCAAGTAACTTGTGCTATCTTGTTTGATGACCAAATTAACTACGGTGGTAATACCTACATAAATTCAGACTCCGCATGCATTATTTGTCCAAATATATATAATTTTTTACCATTTTCACGAGAGTGGAAATAGAAATAATTCTGGAGGCCATAAAAATATTGGTATCTAAGTAGTAAGTGAGTATGATGCTATTTATAGTACATCTAAATAGTCTAAAACCACACCATTTTTATTATACCTGTGCAGTTTGTAGTTTATTGGTTCAGTTGCTGTCTAAAATATTTATGACCCATAAAACCGATACATTTTTTACGGTTTATTGTTTGAAGCTTTTACATATTGTATACACGCCAGTTATTACATCAATAAATAGTTTCAAATTCAATGGTTTCGTATACTGTAGTTGATTATATTATTGTATCATGAGACAATTATTTAATATGAGATAAATAAGATTTTGGCGGAGTTTAGAGAAAAATGACCAGAACGGGATGACAGAGCTATTTATGTACCTCAATCAATTACATATTTTAAGGGTATTCTTAAAATTAATAATTTGTATAGTATTAATCCTTGCACCTTTAGACACGTGTGTGATATTTTGATACCTACACGAACAAAATATGATTTTTATAATAGGGATACAGAACGATTTATCAATATGCATTTGATTTTGTAAAACATAATACTAAAATTTATAATTATAAAATCATGTTTGCATTGTAGGTAGGTACTGTACACACTCCTCTTCTATCCACATGCAAATGTTTCTAATGGCAAATTAATAGTTCAATTAATTATTTAAGAGGAACGGCTACGCACTCTTTATACAAAACTTACATTTAGATTTGAAGTCGAAAAAACTTGACCATACAAAATAATTATTTTTTTAATCTAAAGGTATAGCAAATACCTAGTTTGCATATGCACTGCCTTAGTTATTTGTGATTGAAATTAGAAAATATTGGAATATAACATATTAAAGAAATCAATTTTCTACGATTTTACAGGCAACTTTGACAATTTTCTGTTAGTTCATAATAATTATTTAAAAAAATCCCTAACTACTACGTAAATCCAATGAAATATAAATTAAAAATATATAATAATAAAACATTGTTAAAAATACGTTTTTTTGACGAAATTAAAAATGTATAGGTACATATAACAAATTTGTGCTCAAACGTAAATCGGTCGTATGAAAATTAAATTTAAAAGCATCAAAAAAATTTATTAGTAATAGATATTTTTATTTATTTTGTATTTCATTGTATATAATACGTAGAAAAGGAAAGATAATTTTTTTAATTACCATTAAGTCACAAATAATTGAAAAAATTTGCCTCGAAAATCGATTTATTTATTGATTTATATTTATGGATTTATAATTTTGAAACATAAATATACTGTAGCACATTTGCGTACTCGAAAGTATTATTATAAATTTTGACTAAAAATATTTTTTAGGTTTGTTGGGTATTTTGAGGGCAAATGCAAATTTAAGTTTTGTATGAAAAAGGTCTCGCAACGGTCTCCATTAAGATGTAACATAAATAGCTATAAAACCTAATTCTAATTGGTATCTAATAAATATTCTTGTATTTTACAGGAATATAATCTATTAATACTATTTTTTTTTTCTATGCAATTCTGTGGCCGATGAGGGGCAGGTGGGTTGAACCCCCTAACCCCCTCCCCACATCGATGATTTGTATATACCAAACAAAAAATATCTAAAATCGTCACATATATTTTTTTAATTCTACTTGTATTTTATTTCACAATTTGGTATCTTAATTAAGAACTCATAAACAACTGATTGTGACTACAAATTGTCCAATAAGATTTGTTTTCCATGTGCAACACGTCCACAGACATTTTTTTTATCTAAACTACTTAAAAAAATATCTGTATATAATTTCAAAAAATCAAATAATCGTATTGTACCTATTTAAAATTAAGCACGTTTAAAAAATCTCATCAAAATAAAATGAGCACTCCAAAAAACGATTACGTATCCTCAATGTTTCCCGTGACATGACAGAACAGCTCTCTTCTCAGCTTGATAGATGGTGAGAGTATGTCAGACGTCCATTCATCATACTGTCCACCCCACCCTATAATAATACCACCCCTGCCGCCTATAAACACCCCCTGACATCCATCACGGCCTGACACCAATGGACCCTGTTTCACTAGCCTCATAAGTTAGCAGCTGTTTTCCAGTAAAAGTATGAACGATGGGTATAAGAATCCTACAAATATTTTTAAATGTCGGCTTGTACCTGCAAATATTTTTTGAAAGATTTTTTTGCATCTACTTATTAGAGTAATGCATAAAAGAAAAGGCTTATATTGTCACCGAAATTTTGGATATATGTAATTAGAAAAATTGTAACTTTGTAAAAATTGTGACTTTAGTATTTAAGTGTCGCGGACATTATTATATATTCAGTAAATTTGGTATTTAGGTGTCGCTGACATTATTATGTATTCAGTAAATTTGGTATTTAGGTGTCGCACACATAATTATCTCTACAATAACTTTCGTATTTAGGTGTCGCGGACAAGATTATTTGTTCAGTGAATTTGGTTATTTAATTTTTTTATTCATGCTGTTTCAGGATAGCTTCAACTAGTATATTTTTACAGCATTAATACCTACGTACTTTATCTATGTTTCTGTATTAAAATTATGTATACTTATCAAGGTACATTTTATAAAAGCTATGGATATGTGAGCTATGGATCAAACTAAGAGAGGTGATAGTGGAGGTTATTTGCAAGAATGAGAAAGAATTTATCAGAATGATCGAGAAATGTGTTGTAGTCTAATGCTTAGACTCTTCAATGTTGTATGATTTTTTTTCCTCTAAATATCAAGTACGCCATTTAAAAAAATAAATCATCAAAAAAGTACACTTGTTTTTGGATTAATTATGATTATGACATACAACCACACATAGACACACATGCACACGTACACACACACAAACACTCACACACACCTCTCTCCTTCCCCAGCACACTAATTAACTTAACTTAAAAATGTAACTTAACCGTAAAATGTATAATATACCTCATATGTATATATGTCAGCGACATGTCATTGGTACCAATTATTGTACTAACTTTTATAACTTTGTAACTATTGTCATCTATGTAATTATTTACTGTTTGTTTCTGCAATAAACAAAAAAATATAATAAAATTAAAATAAAATTATTTTCTAATGCTGTTAAACGGTGTATCTACCTAATTAACGTATTTTTGTGAATTTCGAATCCAAATTACAATAATAATGTAATATTTAAGTTTTTTCTTTAAAAATACAACCTAACATTCGATTGAATTCGAGCTGACGAAAAATGTGTTGGTCATTCTCTAAAATATTATTATTTTTATTATGAATATTTTAAAAGTATTAATTTTACTAGAGAACTTTCAAGTTTAAAGTTTCTTACATTTGATGAGGTGGTCAACATTTTTACAATGAAAATGGAAGGTTATTTAAAAAAAAAATTTTAATAGGTATTTCTGCTTATTTGTTGAACTGCAACACTCTTTTAAATTATATGAAATAGCTTAAATTATCAGATAGAAGGATTTTTACTGACTTGGTATTTAAATATAAAATTCCAAATGATACATTTGATAGACCGGAATTGTTTGCATTGATAAGCTTTAAGATTTTCACTACTTGATACTAGAAGTCAGGATATATTTCAGGGCAGCAATTTTGGAACTAACTACCACATGTGTTCCTCTCTGTTCAGAATGGACGGAAATAATTGTACCTAGTCAGTGGACTTTTTTTAATTTATCACTAAACAAATACATAATGTTGTTACTGAGGTAATATAAAAACTATATAGCAATAATAACTATTTTTCAATATTAACCATATGCAGTGTGTAATTACTACTCATATCTAAAATCTCCAAGAAATGTCGTTGGTAAAAAAATTGATGGACGATGAAATAATGTTGAAAGAGTCAAGAATTGAACCACAAAACATTTAATTCATTTTGATTGCATGTACCCTACCCTATCACCCCACTTCGTTTGAAGCATAGCTTAAGGGACATCTTGTATATTATTTCGTATAAATATCCTATTCTATTTGTAAAACAGAATTTTAATAAACATAAATAAATTGATATCATCATTCGTAATTTTGTAACGTACATAAGCTATATTACAAAGAACGTCATCGAAAACATGACAAATAAAGTCGATTGTAGCGTGACTTACACAGGTAGCTTATTAGCTTACGGAAGGATCAGTCTGAACTGCGGCAGTTTGAGGATTAATCTGTACTTATTGATCCGCGTTTGCGTGTCAAAAGAAGAATATTAATAAATCGCACATGTCATCCATCAAATAACACTGTTAGCCGACATTTTTGTATATTTACACTATCCGAGATTACGGATGATGAATTGGTTGAAACACGTCATATTGCAGGAATTAATGCGGACCTGAGCCGAGTTTATGCCCTCGTATTTGACAAGGTAAACAAACATGATGATAAATATTAAATATTTTATTCAACGTAGGTACAAATAAAGCAGTCGTATAACGGTGAAATTGCGATACCTGCCTATGATTGCATTAAGCAATTGAGTACTTTATATTGACATGTTTATCGTATCCTCACATCAGCTATGATATATCAGGGCAAGCGGGATTTCAAACTAATAACGAATCCCATTTCGTAAAGTGTGAAAGCCGAGTAAAATAAAATCTGATACATAATAATAAATTTTATATTATTTTTTGTACAAAGATAATATTTTCGTTTTTTAAACGAAAATCTCAAACAGAAAAAGCAGCGGACCGGCAAGGCGAAGGAACTGGATTAAGTCCAAGATGTGACGTTTTATTGTCAGATTTTTCTGTTTCAAATGTTCGTTTAAAATCGATAAACTAGTCTTCAATATTTCAATATAAAAAGTTTGCGGTTTTACTAAGTTATTCCAAAAATAATAATTATAAAATTTAATTTATTTTACACGATTGTTTTTATTATTATGCTAATTAATCACCGCTTATTGTAATGTTTTCGTCCATAGGTAGGTACTTATTTGAATATACTTTTTAGACTATTCTTATATGTACAACATTTTAGTGTGATGAATAACACATTGGTTTTGAAACATGCTGAAATTTTTTAAATAGTGTAGTTAATAAATGTTATTTTGTTTATTATTGTAGAATGCAATTACTTTGTGGTTTGACATATTTAATAAAATAAAATAAAATACTTTTTGTTTTAAGAACCACGACTTTTTAATAATTTTTATAACCGACCGGTTTCGCTTTACTCAAGCATCTGCAGGGTACAAATTATTACTGTTATTAAAGTATTTTATTTTATTTTTTATGTTATTTTATTTATTTGATAATATATATTTATCTATGTAAAATATTCAAACCAAGTATTAATGCGATGGATATAGAAAAATAGAAAATTGAGGTGTGAATAATACTAAGGGAATATTGAGAATAGTTTGAAGAAGATACAATTTATTTTACTAAAAATAATCTTTCCAAGAATGAGATCATACCTCAAACATACAAAAAAATCATCAAACTTACGCAATGGCTTGCTTTGGGCTTCTTAGATAATATTTTACCTGCAGGCTTCGCACATAAAATAGAAAGAAAAAAAAACCAAGTGAAAAAACTAGTCCACACTATTTATTACCAATGCTCTCATAGTCCTTACATTAGCGCCCACCATTGTATCCTTTCACAGCTCGCGTGGCCAGGTCCTTTCTCGGGCGTTTCTGATCCTGAAACAACGGCAACCACACGCATCTTCCTTTGTGGAGAATTTCGCTGGAAAGTTATCCGTGACAATAGTCCTTGTTCGTTTTGTAAGAGTAATGTCAAGCGGTATCCGACTAAGCATGTAACTATCTATGCTTTCAGGGCTGGGCACTGGGAAGACTATAGTTATAAAGGTTTTCTGTTATTGATTCGGGAAGTTATTTTTGCAAAATCAAGTTCTTATGGATAGTTGAGAAATTGCATTGGTACCTAAATGTTGTTATATTTTGTAGGTTTTTATGAATATTTAGAGAAATTGCGTTAGTACCTTTATGTTGTTATATTTTGTAGGTTCATTGCTACAACAAATTTTATTTGGTGTAACAAGTTTTATTTGGTTTCATAGAATAAACTTTTTTTTCAATGGCAAAGCTCTTTTGCACCAATTTTAACCAAACAGCCATACGTATTTTTATGTTTTTAAATATTATTATCAAAAAATAGCAACCATACCTACCGATCTGCTGAAAATATTTTGAATTGATATTTTCATAGCTCTACAGCGTTTAATCTAAGGTATCTATAATGTATTTTCATACAAGTTAAGAGTTAAATTTTTATTCTTGTTGTGTTCTAAATAAAGTAGGTATTAAAAAAAATCAAAATATGAAATTTACTAAATATAATAATTATTAACCCCGTAATGTCATTCTTAACATTTTCTTAAAAGCTTGTCCAGCCCTACTTCAAGGGTGTAACAATCTACAATTCTACAATCCAGCTCGTTCCTTGTGACAGGTCGTGATTTATTAGGGGTCTTTTTTCCCAGTCCCGAGAAGTTTGACTGGGGTCTGACGGGGTCCTCTGTCGTCCCGGGCAGTATGTCTTCATAATTAGCGCGATCATATCTCATAGCCGTGACAGCTGCTTTTTGTGCTAATTATTATTGGTCAGCGCAAGATTGATTACCCCTGACTTATGAGAATCGTCTGATTCTCGTTTCTAGCCCTGTTTTGCTAATTTAATATCAGATTTCTCAATCTCTATCGGACGGCATGAATGAAGTCATTTGTTGTTCTACTTTTGTATTGGATTTACATTTTTCAAAGCCTCACTCCTCAATCTATCTCATACCGAGATACAAATCATATTTGGGAAGATAAATTCTAATCAAATCCTTATACTGATGTACCTCCCAAGACAAAAAATTTCTTTCCTCTCCTAAACACGCTCATTAAATAACATAAATATATGTTATTCAGATATATACCGGAATTAATAATTGCATTTCCAATTCCATGTGTTCCAATTATGTCTTCTGCGTTCGAACTGTATCTATGTTTCTCTAATTGAAAATAAACATTGTTAATCTCAAGTAACCACTCAGGTAATTAATCATGTTCCAATATGTTATCTGCCTGTACAAAATATAAATAAAGAATAATATCTGTACCTAAATTCTAACGCAGCATCACTGAGGTGATATCTCACAAAAGCGGCGCTATACAAATTGTCCAATAAATAAATCATGTTCACCGGTTGATGCAATCTGTTAGCCATAAGCTGATAATGTGTAGTTTGACTAGTGTATAGTTCATAATAAGATCATTGTAGAAATATATTACCTGTATATTTGTGCGGCGCCCTTGAGGTGATTAAAAAAATGGCACTACACAATCTTGTTTTTATCTATTAATTTTCTTTAGTTTATTATGTCAGCTAAACAATAGTAAAATATGTCGTGATATAACTGAAAGTATTCTAGAATATGAATATACATTTGTATTTTTTTTAACAACAGAATAGTCAACACTATAATTTACTATAATTTTACATGTAAAAACATTATCATATTGGAATGTCCTAAAACGGGCAATCGCCTAGTTGGACATTTTAAGTTCATTAATTGTATTATGTAATATTTACAAACAAACAATAAATAAATAAATAAAATAAACAAATTAACAAAATATTATTTTGGTGAATCTCAGCAGGAATACCAATAATTTTACTAAAATGAAATTACTTGCTTGGAATACTCCTACCTTGACTTCTCCACTTAATTATTGTATAGGAAATTGTTTACAAATAAACCGTTTTTTGTAAATTTAATAATAATATTATTGAATTTAAAAATAATTCCAAAAAATAAATCATTCATATTTTTATAAAAAACATATTTTTAGCCCCAAGGTTTCTGGTAAGTATATACAATAAGTTTACAAGGACCTTTCATGGAGATACATTGTTTTCTCATATCTTTAGGTTACACCCTCACGAAATGTCCCAAGGTATTATAGACAGTTGAGTTACCATGTCAAAATGTTGACTGTCAACGTGCTAACATGTTGACTGTTGTTTTGATCCCCTTGAACATCCTCGGATATTGCATTTTTTTAATTCCACAAAACTCATGTAGGTTTTTCTATAAAACTACTTTTCACAACCGAATCTGTAAATATGTAAAACAAATATTCTTATTTATTTTAGCGACTATATAAAATATTTTACACTAAATCAAAATGTTATGGTGAATTTAAGTGTAGTAATGGTATTTATTAGTCCTCCTTACTAGGGACAGGGTGTCCTATGCGGAGTAAAGTTATTTAATTATATTTATTTATGATTTTTTAAGAATTTTTTTATTGACCTCTTTCAACCGCAAATGCAACTTTCTTTAATATATCTACGTACTGAAAGGAAATACCTCGATTAATCTAAACTATTTATAAATATAACTAATTTAAATGCATAATCCCTCTTACTTATAAAGATGTTTTAAATTTTAAACAACTGATAAACAATCACTAATATATAAGTGGTTGTTTATCAGTAGCGTAAAATTTAAAAAACATTTATTAGTAAAACCCAACATGTTTCTAAAGTACACGGAGAAAACTTACTGATATAAGAATTTCTTCAAATCATTATTCATTCGGTTAAAAACGGGATTGCAGGCCCCTAAACAAATGGTTTCATAGGTTTCCTAATAAGCTTTTTGTAAAACACAAATGTGTTATCGCGATGTTTGAACACGGGTTTATAAAAAAAAAAATCTTTTCGGATTTCGTCATTGAATATCATCAAAACAAATGCAGGTGCTATAAAAGTATAATAGGAAACGGCCTGCGGTGCCGTTTTTAACTGTATTTAATAAATCAGCATTACTCATTTTTATCCATGTGGGTAGTGAAACTGTGACTATTTCGAAATTATTTTGTGGCTTCGTAAAACGCTCTTTGGGTAGTATATCAATAAACTCTAAAAAAATGGCTAGATATCAATTCCACAATACTAATCAATAATAAAAAAACTAAATATATTATTCCTAGTATTAATATCACTTGCGAACCCAACTAGGATCTCAAAGGAATGAATGTAAATATCCAGGGTGTAACGTTTGATAGACATATAAATAGAACAATATTACATGGAACTTTCAGTGTAACAAAAAAACTTTATAAATATTCTCATTTCAAAATATATGAAAATTAGAATTATCTCTCTGCTAATCGGTCATCGAATAGGAAAAAATCACATGGCGCAACACTTTCGGCCATAAATTCACAGTCAAAAGTACAAGGCGAAACTTAATGCCAAATCACTATTTTGATTAATCTTTCAAACGAATTGGTGTACATTATGAATACCAAAAAAATATGCTTTAGATAAATTGGAGGTTTTCCAATCGTTTCGCTTGAGGAGAATACAAATAAAAAAATAAATTACTCAATGAAAAATATGAATGTAAACTACTAAATTTTTTTTTCAATAGAAATGTATGATCGCATAAAGGACACAACTTTTAAAAAATACAGTATTATAGCTAAGATTACCTGTGTCAGTTTCACGTGATTAGCTTTTTTGCTTTCTTATAAAATAATTTACAAAATAAATAAAAACCAGTTTTGTGCTTGAAATCGAACGTTTCTAGACTCCGTTTGTCAAGCGATTTTAATGCCCATTACTTACGTTATAAGGTATATCAAGAATATACATATTTTTGGCTTGTAGCTTCCTCTTAAAAACAAGCCCGGAACATATATTATTATCTGAAAGTAATAACTAAATTAGCAGTCCTGCCATCGTCACCACTGTAAAATTCCATGAACCTATTAGGAACACAAGACAAAATTTAACATTCTTCTGTAATACATCAACAACTAATTATAAGACACACTCACTAACCAATAGGATGCACGATCTAGGCAACAAGTTTGGGGGTACTATCTATACCAGCACATTGTTGATTTAGTGATTTGTCTTGTTGCTAGTTTTGTTCGAGATTCTATTTTATTTTACGTTTAGCTATTATTTTTTCGTAAATATTGATTTTCTTAAAAAAAAATTCCGTTTACTTGTAATCACAGTTTTATATGCGTATACTCATAGATTTATATTGTACCTACAATTTATTCTAAAAACTGTTAATTTTTCCTATATATTACAGATTTAACAGCGGTTAAAATACAGTAATTGACTCGTAAGTAATTATAAGTAAATACATCCATCGCACATGTTGCAGAATTAATTATAGGTAGGTAGTTACCTTGGTTCGCATATACTCTTACTTGACATTTAAAACATTCCAACTCGATTATGTTTCTCTGTCAATTAAGCAGTAAGCAGTAACAACATAGGAATACTTCCCTAGCGATGCATTTAATAAAGGCTTCAATCAACGTCACAGAATCGTGAGTCCGTGCAATGGCGTGCTTTGTTTCTTGTTTGTTTTTATTTCGCAGGCCGTAAATTCAAACTAGAAGCTGTCAAACGGCATATTATTACGGCCACATGCAGTCGAGATACTTCCAGTTCCCACTGTTCACACAAAATAATCACTTCAATACTAAATGCAGAAGTGCCATTCATGTCACTCTTCAGAAGCGGTGCGAGATTTGGTGCGCAAACTTTGGCGCACGTTGCTTCAAATTATTATGTAAATCCATTTGTATTTAATTTAAAGTAATCAATAGTTACCGATACGATTATTTGGATTATGAGACGTGGTTCTTAACCAAACACAACGAAATATAATGAATAGTGATGAAACAGCGCCACAGTTCAGCCGATAATATATAATAATATCACTCCAGCCAACTACTGCATAATTTGAAACTTATTTTCGAAGAGTCAATGCATCCATGTTGCCTGAAAAAAAATTCAAATGGTACATATATTCCGAGCGTAGCGGCGAGAATTGTCCGCGATGATGAAAGTCTCCCCATATTACGATCCTAATACTCTTCAGAAAGGTTAACTTTGATAATTACAGGTGTCGCCATTGGTTCAAACTACGAACATTCTACAAAATATTTCAACTAGGGGTTGAATTTCTATCCAAGCTTTGATATAGGAAACTGAAATGTAGATTCTACTCTTTAAAAATAGTGTTAACTACTCAATCCAGACGAAATTTCACAAGAAAATGCAATGCTCTGCATATCGTCTGCTGAAAAATATTTCAAAAATAATCAAGCCAGGTCAGCGTAAAAAGGGTGGCAGGAATAGTATCACTATTCTAATGGATTTTTAAAAATAATTTTACATTAACCCCCACAGAGGAGGCCCTAGAGAAAATAATTTTATGTCATATTTAGGGATGCTGTGTGGTGGGTATTTTTAGGGAAAGGAAGGAGAGTAAGTTTTAGTGAATCTAGGGATCACTTAGGGTGGCCTATGGCAGAGGTTTTGGTTATCCAATAAATGGTTTCCGGGCGGTGGTACCGAAACCAGCCTCTTAAATTGAGACTTTCTCTTCACAACAAACATAAAAAATTGAAAATCAAAACTCAAAAAGATTGCAAATCCCTGCGGCGCATTTCCATAGAGGGGACAATGGCATTTGTTAGGCAATAAGGAAGTTGAGTGAAAAATATTTTGACTTATAAAAAATATGTTCATGTAGATCAAAAAATATCGATTCTAAATATATAAATATATTTCTATATTATTATTCTTACAATTAGTTAAACGTTCTTGAAAAAGCATTCAATAGCAATATACTGTATACGCTCCACGATTGGTCGAAAGAATTCTGTCGTCACATGTGTCGTGACTTGTACGTACAACGGAACACCTATGGTGCATCTCTTTCTATTACATGAGAGATGGTCGATTTAGATGAGAGAGGTGTATAGGCCAAAGGTTTATTTGGGTTTGTCAAATATATGTACGTATTTGTTATTATTATTATATGAAATGGATTTCTAAAGATACATATTCGTATAGTGCTTTATAATAATATGTTGTTTATTGCATAACTTAGATGTTTTTATTATTATACATGTCACAAAGCATGTGATACACTTCAGGCCGCCGGCCGCTCAGAAAAGTCTCACAGTGAACTGGGCTGTAAACCGTTATTTTACTTTTGGTCTTTACTTTTCTGCGCGGTGGTCCTGAATTCGCGCGGGGAACGTCAACAAGTAGCGACGGCGATACCGTACAAGTACCGTATCGGGCGTGAAAAGCAAATATTCTAACTTAAAATATTAATTTAACTATGAAATCTTAATCAATTTTCTTTTTTTTTTAATAACATCAATTATAATAGACGGTTAACATTGGTAAAAAAATTACTGGAATTCCTTGTTGAAGAATTAATTTTTTTTCCATACATAATGCTTAAGCGACGTGGTTTTCACAGTTCTAATGACGTCACACTACACCCCGCCTGTTACCGCTCGGATTCCGCTCGTTTTGGCGGGCTTAATAAAATTTAAACTTTGAGAATTAATTTAACTATGAAAACAAACTTTAAAAAAAAAAAAAAAATACCAGTATTTAAGTTTGAATGCGAACATTGATAAAAAAAAATAAAAAAAATGGACTCAACTTCCTTATTGTGACCGGGTCACAATCGCGGGGATTCATCAGCGTCCGTCTCCATTTGTGCGGATGTGTCAAGTAGCCCCCCGCCGACCGGGACCGGGGACGCCACTGGGCTCGGAGTGATTTGTGAACTGCCAGCTCCGCGACGGGCGGTGCTTTACTTAGAGTAATAATATACTACTACTCTAAGGTGCTTTACCATACTTCACTTCATCTGACGCTTCGGGCCGGCGGCGTGGCGGCCAGTGGCGCAACGGAGGAATCTTAAATAAATCATAATTATGTTAATTTGCTAAGTTGTACAGTTTCATTTGTGTAAAGAAATAAAAAAATGAGAAAGCTTAAAACAGTAGGTATTCAAAATTGCGTACCTCTACGCAAATTAAACGAAACATAATCAGATAAATAATGATGAAAATAACATTTAAATACCTACACATTTTTCGGATGTCACGGGCTGTGAAAAAGTTTCAGGTTTATAGTTACTAATTTGCACCGTAGCAAAAAAAGAAAAAATACATTTATACAGTGTTGGCTTTATGTAACCAAATGTAGTTCTGAAAACATACTTCGATTCAAGATTTTTTAAATGTTGAATGAGATTTGATGAAAAAATATTATTTCGAGAATAGTAGCAAAAGCGCCCTAACTTATAAGGCATGTCTATTATAGTTCAATTGTTGGTTAAAGAAATCGAAATATTATGCTAAAACAATGTAATTTTTCTATTTCCTCTCCGAGTTCACGGATAGGATGCATACAATTTATTTTTAAATACACACATTTGAATTTTACGTTGCATTTTTTTGAATGAATTAATAAATAAATTAATGAATGCATGAAATGAGTGGAATCTTAAACGTGGAAATTAACCCAATTACTTTACGATATCCGATGCAGCTGAAATTCGGTAGATAGACTTATTGTCGATGACAATTCAATATATCAACTTTTTGCGACACTGGCGCACAAACAAGCGCACACATACGCATTTTTTCTGAAATTGAACGACATTATAAAAAATGCAGCAGTTAATACACGAAATAAATATTACTACCAGTCTCTGGGGAGGCAGGTTCAATCCTCATCAATCAATATATATATTAATTTTAAAATACATTTTTTAAGTTCACAGCGGTTAAGAGCCAGGGAGTCCCTAGGGAGGAAGACTTCATCCTCGGTCAAAAAAAAATCTTTTAAATTTGTTACTAGCTAGCCCAAGAGATGGCGCAACTAGTTCGAAATTTGAAAGTAGAAATACCATAGAAATCTTGTTTTTTACGGGTTGATTTAAAAAAATAACAGTTATTTTTGTTATTTGTTTTTGGGGTATTATGCCGTGTTGCGCTAACTCCTTCTTTAGCCAACGTTTCGGACAGCATTGCAGTGTCCATCATCAGGGCAGATGTGTTATTTGACAATCAAATAACACATCTGCCCTGATGATGGACACTGCAATGCTGTCCGAAACGTTGGCTAAAGAAAGAGTTAGCGCCACACGGCATAATACCCCAAAAACAAATAACAAAAATACTTTTGGCCGTGAAAATCTTAAATCATATTTAAATCATATTAAATAACAGTTAATTCACTGCCACTAAGAGTTAATATTTGGGTCACTCTTCAATTAGTTCGGTATGTTTGCTTTCCTTGGTTCATAAGCTTTTGCCTCAACTAAGCGTCAGATCAAACAGACTGAGCATACTAACATATCTCCGATGTGATAATGATTCATATGACGGCTTGGAGATGTACCCAATGTTCCCATTACCAACATTAATAGACATTGGACGCACTCGCATCCTGAGCGTGACTTACATAATGCAACACACCACAATAAGTCATTTGTGCAATAACTCACAAATCACTTTTAAATTTCCCTTTCCGAAATACGCTCATCTCTCTCATTTCCATCACTAAAGACAGAGACGTAAGTATGCAATCACTCTATCTTGAAATTGTACAGATTCTTTTGGCGATCCGGACGCCATGCATTCAGGCGATGGGCGGTACTCATCTTGGCATTACGGCGAATAATGGCCGCCCCATGACGAAGACCATAAATTATGGCCAACTCATGACTTCAATGGACGGACCTCGTTTGAGGGAGCGTTTTGTGAAACGTCAAAAGAATAATGACGTAGGTGCGGCACACAAGTGACAAGAGTGAAATTGTACAACATGGACAAGCACATTTTACTATTGAAGTTATGCGGTTATTTATATAACCTGTATTTGATGAATTTTATACAAATAAATGTGTGAAAAATGTAAACAATTAAGAATTTATTTTTTTAAGGTAATTTCATAAACAAATCTTTAGTCCTGAAGAATCCTACATTCTCCAGTCATTAAAAATAAATATCAAACACTTGCCACTAATCCTCTAATAAATGTAATATCAGTAGTAATGTAAAGTAAGATAGCATATGTAAAATCTGTAATACAACCTGTGACGAAAGCAATTTTTTTAAAGGTTTGGTTTGTCTCAAAATGGCAACGCAGAATAAGGAAGAAAAAAGTCTTAAATAAAGAAACAAGGTAGCCCATTTTCACGTTTATGAGATTATTATGGTTCATTTAGTTTAAATAATAAAAGAAAAAACACAAAATTAAGAAAATGGCTATTAATACCAGTATTAATTTTTGGTTTACTTACCTTGTGTTTATTTTTAGTATACTTCGTCTACTGGTGAAGAAATCATTATTTTTTATGCAATTTGATCATTTTCACTCAATTTCCCTTCACGGTTTAACAGGTTCTTCTAAATTGGATGTTTTATTCGTAATTTTGATTTTCGTGAGGGAGAGAGCACAATGTGGCGGTTGAGATACCCTTTCTTGAAAAAGCGGTTGTTTGTAAATGATTTGAAAACTACTAATTATCAATGATAATATAAATCGGATTAGGTAGGTCTCGATACTAAACGGCCGCCCCAACCTTCCACACGCCGCGCACCGAGAGAGAATAGAATAGACAGATGATAATCTATCGAGTGGATGGCAGCAGGACTCAGGACTTTGTGCACAAAGATGACGATAAATTACTTTGGTGTTTGTTCAACACGAGAGATTATGATCTGCAGGACGGGGCCGTGGCCAGGTGCCGGGGTATCCGATGCTGGAAAGGGTCGGTGTCTGGGGTTAAGCGATGGACCGAGGCTTTGTTTACTAGACAGTGGTTCACAAAGACGAGACAATATCCTAAAATAAAGTCGGAATCGTCAAAACGTAAGTGAAGAAGCCGTAAAAAAAATATGGGACACGCGGCCCTGGTCTTATAGACAAACCTACGGTTGAATTTGCCGTAGCAAATGTCTAAAATAAAGTGGAAATCTTACATACATATAAGTGATGAAGTCGTCTAAAAACAAAATTCGGCGCGCGGCCCGGCGTAATGGACGGACCTATGGTCAAATTTGCCCTAGCAAGCCTAGAAAATTGATCTTCCCGTGGGGTTTATTTTAATTATTTCTTATAAAAGTATTTCTAAAATTTTCTAGAGGAATCCCATGGGAAGTTACTAATTCATCGTCAAGAAAAATAAAATCTGCTGCTTATCTCTTATGTTCTAGTAGAAATTTTCTGTTAAAAATATTATATTATGGGTGGTACTTTATCGTACAGATATCAATGATAATGAAATTCAAAACTAATTTGAGTTTATTGAATCAGTTTATTGAGTTACTCAGGACACGTCGACAACCTTAAGGTAAATGAATCTTTAAAACACTAGATTTGCACAGAAATGTGAATAATACGCTATTCTGCACATTGCAGTGCACCTGAAGGTAGTCATGATTTCACTTAACTGCTATTGTAGTTGGTCGTATCCTAAGGGTTATGTAACGGACGTACTGCTCCGGTATCGGACGCGGTCGCCCCATATTAAAATTTGCCATTTGCCTTAACTTTGCCTGTCTTTAAATTGAATAAACTGCCTGTAAATGTATGTAAAATTAACCTGTAAACCCTAAATAATGTAGAAATTTGTAAAATTGTTATGTAAATGTAAAATTGTTACAATAAATGAACGTCGGAGCTTGGCTAGAGGTATACGGGCAGATAAGTATTGTGAGAGCTGGTAAAATCATAATTTAATTCGGGCACGATTGTTAGAACCGTGCCAAAACGTAGTGGGAAGCCGTGCCGTGCGCCATGCGCCGTCATAGCGTCACAAATGACCGGTGGTACGCCGTCATTACGTCCCACGGGCACGGTTCCGAGGATCGTGCCCAAACAAAGGAAGGCCGTGGTCACGTTCGGCCACGGCCCGAAACTACCGGCCGAGCGGCGGGGCGCCACGATAGCGTCGCAAACACGGCTCACGGATTCCAGGAATCAAAGAGAAAGTGAGCCCGTGTGCGCGTCGTGCGCCCGCTGGCGGCTATAAAACGGGCAACAGGCCCTCAAAACGTCAGATATCCAGCAACCACCACCAGCTCTACACCTCTCTCTCTGCTCTGCCCTCTACCTCGCTCCGACTTCTGACTCTGCTCGCCTTCTTTCACTCTGACCCCCGCCTCACCCTGGACCACGGACTGCCTACCCCTTTGGACCAGACTCGGAATCAGCTCAAGAACAAGCGACAAGCGAACGGACCAGCTCTACAGCGGCTTCAGAGACGGCCCCGTTCTACCCCTCCACGCCACTGAAGGACGACATCTTCCGCCTCCACGGATTGGGATCACCGGCCCCTTACAGTCTTATGTGTCACACGATTACGTCTGATACATAAGTGGTCCTTCGCCGCCGGATCTTTCTGTGGAAATCATGTCACCTTCACTGCGCTCTGGGAAGAACAGCGCTGACGGGGATTCATCACAGGGAAGCGATGATCCCACACCAACCGGGGCGGCCACAGCCGCGCCCCCCGGACTCCGGCCAACCGCCCCCCTGGCCCCCTCTGATCCCCGAGCGGACCTACTGCCTGGTCCCTCCGGCGCATCACCACCACAGACGCCCCCTGCCGCGGCCGACGTCTCGTCAAGAAGCGAGGCTTCCAGCGAGGACACGCTCCGGCAGGCGCAGCTCGAGCTGAGAGCTGAGAGGCGGCGCACCCAGAAGCTGCAGGACGACCACGCCCGACAGATGGCAGAACTTGTCGCCATGCTGAAGGGCCTCACGCGGACCGCTTCACCTGCAGCCTGGCAACCCGACGGAGCCTATCCCGGAAGCCAGCCATCTAGCGGCCCCGGGCAAAGCTGGGGCTACGCACCCGAGGCGCACACCACTGGCCCACGGGTGGGCCTGCCACAGACTGCGGCGCCCTCTAGCGGCCCCAGTCACAGCCTTGCCTACACAGTGGGGGGAGAGCCCACTGTTTCGCAAGCTACAGCACCACGGGTGGGTCTTCCACAGACTGCGGCGCCCCCGAGCGGCCCCAGTCACAGCCTTGCCTACACAGTGGGGGGAGAGCCCACTGTTTTGCAAGCTACAGAACCACGGGTGGAATACCTACCGACGCCGACGCCGGCGCCTCCGGGCGTACCTAGTCAGGGGTACGCAGCGGAGGCGCAAACCACTGGCCCATGGGTGGGCCTTCCACAGACTGCGGCGCCCCCGAGCGGCCCTAGTCACAGCCTTGCCTACACAGTGGGGGGAGAGCCCACTGTTCCGCAAGCTACAGCTCCACGGGTGGAATACCAGCTGAAGCCGGCGCCCCCGGGCGTACCTAGACAGGGGTACGCAGCGGAGGCGCAAACCACTGGCCCACGGGTGGGCCTGCTACAGACTGCAGCGCCCTCTAGCGGCCCCAGTCACAGCCTTGCCTACACAGTGGGGGGAGAGCCCACTGTTTTGCAAGCTACAGAACCACGGGTGGAATACCTACCGACGCCGACGCCGGCGCCTCCGGGCGTACCTAGTCAGGGGTACGCAGCGGAGGCGCAAACCACTGGCCCATGGGTGGGCCTTCCACAGACTGCGGCGCCCCCGAGCGGCCCTAGTCACAGCCTTGCCTACACAGTGGGGGGAGAGCCCACTGTTCCGAAAGCTACAGCTCCACGGGTGGAATACCAGCCGAAGCCGGCGCCCCCGGGCGTACCTAGACAGGGGTACGCAGCGGAGGCGCAAACCACTGGCCCACGGGTGGGCCTGCTACAGACTGCAGCGCCCTCTAGCGGCCCCAGTCACAGCCTTGCCTACACAGTGGGGGGAGAGCCCACTGTTCCGCAAGCTACAGAACCACGAGCGGACTACCAACTGACGGCGGCGCCATCTAGCGGCTTCACCCACGGCTTCGGGTATGCAGCGGAGGCGCGAACCACTGCGCCACGGCTGGATTACAGACCGACGCCGGTGCCCCCGGGCGTACTTACTCAGAGCTACGCAGCGGAGGCGCAAACCACTGGCCTGCCACAGACTGCGGCGCCCTCTAGCGGCCCCAGTCACAGCCTTGCCTACACAGTGGGGGGAGAGCCCACTGTTCCGCAAGCCACTACACAGTTTCCAGCATTTGCCCCGAGCGGAAACTCGCAGCCCCCCGCTGACGGATACGGGGCCTGCAACCGAACGGATGAGGCAGCGAGGCAGACACGAGACTGGGTGCATCAAGGGAGTGTCCCTCTCGCCCAGGTGACGACCATGTTCGCCGACGCCCTCCGGCAGTCCCAGGCCGGTGGCACACCTCGCTACCATCCCAAAGATGAGCGGATGGCATCCCTCATCGCCCAGCAGTCCAGCGCAAAGGACTTGCCGGCCTACGCTGGCGACGCCATAGAGTGGCAAGCCTGGAAGGCGCAATTCCTCCAGTCAACAGCCACCTGCGGGATGACGGCGGCCGAGAATCTGATGCGGCTGCAGCGTGCCTTGAAGGGAAAGGCACGAGAAGCCGTCAGCCGCCCTCTCCTCCTGGACCCGGCGCAGGTGCCGGAAATTATGGATGTCCTGGAGCACCGCTTTGGGGGCGCGCACTCTGTCGCGGCTGTCATGTTCGATAGGATAAAGCGGCTGACCCGACTACAAGAGGACGCATCGACCGAGCTTCTGGTGGAGTTCTCGGGCACGGTGCAGAACATCGTGGCTTCGCTGGGGAACCTGCGGGGTGATTACCTCTCTAACCCGGCCCTCCTCAGCGAGATCGTCTCGAAGATGCCGTTAGCCCTACGCCTCTTGTGGTTGGGTAAGGTGGCCGACCAGACGCACGCGGCCACCGTGGTGCAGCCTGCCGCGTTCCTGAAGCGGCTGACCAACGCGGTGCCGCGGTCGGGCCTCACCGAAAAAAGCCGAGCAGCGCGGCCGAGCAGCTCGGTCGAACATCAGCGGGCCGCCCGCCAGCTCGGGACAACACTGAGGATGGTTTGTCCGGACACCGCCCCACCAGCCTCGCTGCCAACGCCCTGGACCATGCCGCCGGGGACCATGCCACCGGGGACCATGCCGCCGGGGACCATAACGCCGGGAACCATACCGCCGGGGACCATGCCACCGGGGACCATGCCACCGGAAATGCCGCCGGGGACCATGTCGCAGCACGCCGCTTGCAAAGAGTGTAGCCGAGCTCCACGGGGGGAGTGTAACGGACGTACTGCTCCGGTATCGGACGCGGTCGCCCCATATTAAAATCTGCCATTTGCCTTAACTTTGCCTGTCTTTAAATTGAATAAACTGCCTGTAAATGTATGTAAAATTAACCTGTAAACCCTAAATAATGTAGAAATTTGTAAAATTGTTATGTAAATGTAAAATTGTTACAATAAATGAACGTCGGAGCTTGGCTAGAGGTATACGGGCAGATAAGTATTGTGAGAGCTGGTAAAATCATAATTTAATTCGGGCACGATTGTTAGAACCGTGCCAAAACGTAGTGGGAAGCCGTGCCGTGCGCCATGCGCCGTCATAGCGTCACAAATGACCGGTGGTACGCCGTCATTACGTCCCACGGGCACGGTTCCGAGGATCGTGCCCAAACAAAGGAAGGCCGTGGTCACGTTCGGCCACGGCCCGAAACTACCGGCCGAGCGGCGGGGCGCCGCGATAGCGTCGCAAACACGGCTCACGGATTCCAGGAATCAAAGAGAAAGTGAGCCCGTGTGCGCGTCGTGCGCCCGCTGGCGGCTATAAAACGGGCAACAGGCCCTCAAAACGTCAGATATCCAGCAACCACCACCAGCTCTACACCTCTCTCTCTGCTCTGCCTTCTACCTCGCTCCGACTTCTGCTTCTACTCGCCTTCTTTCACTCTGACCCCCGCTTCACCCTGGACCACGGACTTTCCTACCCCTTCGGACCAGACCCGGAATCAGCATCAAGGACGCGAAAACAGCATTCGGACCAGCTACAACGGCATCAGAGACGGCCCCGTTCTACCCCTCCACGCCACTGAAGGAAGACATCTTACGCCTCCACAGATTGGGATCACCGGCCCTATCTACAGTCTTGTGTGTCACGATTACGTCTGATACAGGTTAAATATTAAGTTGATGGTATGTGCGTTACGCGCTGTGCGTTTACGCGAAGGTATTCGAGCACTGAGAATGTGAATGTATTTCGATTCTACCGTGCGTTGCGTCTTAAATTGTTGTTGTATTGCTATTTGTGACTTGATAAAATAAGTTCAAAACTTTTTGACTATACAATCTAGAATACAAGGGATGCGGTGAATCCAAAGCATGTATGGAGTGACCCCGCCTGGTAGGTACACCTATGAACTATTTAAGCAATAGGTACTTACCTACTTTATTATGCTTACAAATAATGTATTTTCAACCACATAATTTGAAATTCAAAATCTGAAAGACGTGATATTTAGCTCAATAGTTTGAGAACCAGTTCGGTGTCAGTCAACGATGCGCAAAGAAGAGGGAGTTTTTTTGCGCCTGGACGCATTACCCAGTTATCATATTTTACGCTGTCAGCTCGGATTTATTATAAACTCAGGACCTCTGCCAGTTCTTGTTGGGGTATATTATTTTTTGCCTGTAACTATTACGGCATGTAATATTTTATTCAGAACACAAAGGCCGAGTAGCGAGAAATTAGCTGAATGGGAAGGGAATAACGCAATTTTTTCAATTTTTCAGAGATCAATACATTTTGCGAGAGTTATTAATGTTTATTTTTTCATGAAAGGATGGATTTACCCATTTTGTTATACAAACTCCGTTGGCTTTTGATTTTACACAAAGAAATGAGGTATTTCGAAAAAGCCATAAAGCAATGGAAACGATGTTTGATTTTAAGATTTGCAATAATTCCATTTCATGGATTCATTTGTTATAAAAAGATATCTTATCGAATTACAACAAATGACACTCAAAAATCTTACATTATATTAGATAAAATGTTAAAAGGGTCGTCAGATATAATTTGAGATTTTCAAGACCAAAAACTTTATCGTGATTAATTTTGGGTTACTATGCGGTGTTGTCTTCCTTTCATTAACGTTTCGTGCAGCACTATCCACCATCAGGACAGATGTCAGAATAGGTCTTGATGATGATGGATACTGTAACGTTGCCCTAAACATTGACTAAAAAGGAGAGATAGCGCAAAACGGCGTAATAATCCAAAAATTAAACACGATAAATGTTAAAAGTTAATGCATCTATAAATTTATAATTTTCGTTCAATCTATTGTGTTAGGGAAGTGTTACTTGCTTACATATTGTATCATCTGTGACAAACTACTCTACATTAATACCATCCATACGGATGTCCCACATTTAAGGCAAATTTAAATAAGAAAAACAATAAAGACAAAAAAAAAAAAAAATTGACCGGCAATAAGCAAAGAGCAAAGAAAGTGTTGTGTTAAACAAACAAACAAGTCAAGATTTACGCTTCGGAAAGGAATTTAGCCTATATTCCACCAACCCGAATGCGCAGAACATTAAACTGTGGAGTAACTCACATACGTGATTCAAACAGGTTTGTTAACTGTGTAGCATTGTCATAGGATTCTACCATAAAGAAAGTAGCGAATTGTTAAAATGATTGATCTAGATTGTTATATCTAAAATGTTTATTCAGTGTGATAACCGTAAAAGATCCATTTTGGTTTATAGTTAAACAAACGATAATATCATCGATGCACCTTGCCTTACGCAGTTTACCTAAACCCAACCTTCTTCAACCCAATAAAAAAAGACATAATAGCCGAGTCAAAAATGTTTGGTTATAAAAATGTCAAAATGTGGATGTCACGGTGACGGCGAATATGCTATAAATATACCCCCGTCAAACTATGAAAATATATTGCTCTATTCATAAGACAGAAGACCCTAGAAGAACCCGAAAATATTTCGTGCTTGCGAACTTTGAAAGGAGAAGACTTTAAAATCCGTCATGTCATCATTCATTAATCGATAAGCTAGATGTGTCTATTTCACACAAAGGACTTAAAGTTTACAATCGCGAAATTGATTAACCCTGTAATGTTACGGTGGGGTAGGTAAGTCGCCTCGGGGCTTTACATGTTAACAGTGATTTGTGTTTTACTGCGTTCATAATGCTGTCTGACGTATGCATTTTTTGTAGGATTGTAATGGTGAATGATTATAAAATTAAAATCTATAGTGGTATGATATCACAGTAATCAAAAGGTTGATTAAATTAAGGTTACGAAATTTAAGTTAAAATACCAGTGGCACGAATTCCGAGCCTTGATGCGAACCTGTGAATTTTGAAATTTGTTCTAACTTTTGTCTGTAAAATTATACAGAACTTCCGCAAAACAATTCCATCATGTTCCCATTTAAAGAATATTATGTCTCCAATGCTAAAAAATTAAAATACGTTATATTTAAATTAAAAACTGCCAACTTAATTTTACGGCAGAAGACCCAATATTTTTTATAAAGTTGATGATTTCTGACATTGCATGGGGAGATCAAAAGCTACATTGTTTAATTATTAACTCGGGTCTACCCTGCCCGTAGGTGATTAAGCGCAAATTTTATTCGGTATTTCATTCGAGGGTTAGGGCCGTACAAAGGGATAACACATTTCGTGTGTGATACCTCAAACACGGGACACACCTGTCCTTTTCAATGGCACTATAATAAATGGGGCTAACATTGAAACATTCAAACATTGTGAGCCAGGATCATTTGTCACAAAGCATTGGGTCTGCTATCACGGCTGTCAACTTGACAGCACTGTCAACAATTAGTTCCACAAAATGAACTGTATCTCTCTGCACGACGTTTCGCACAATGTAGGGGACAGCATTAAAAGTGACACATTTTGTTTGCGTGTATTTGGGCTGAAATACAAAACAATATTAAACTCAATCTCATCATGATTCGGTCTCGGGTTGGGATATGGGACAATAAAGGTGTAATATGGGTATTTAATATGATCTCACTTATAAGTACTGACGCGTTAGTTAGTGCTGGTACCTGAGTGATTATTACAAACCACCATGACATCTGTACAAATTATTTACTTATTATTATTATTATCACTACTCGATAACAAATAATTAGTGCCTATCATAATTCTATAAATCTTCGTACATAACTATCTATGCGATGTGAAGGTGCGAAAAATTTTACTATCTCCCGACTACTTTTACTAAAGGCTTGTGGAGTTTTGAAGCATATCGGGTACATAATCTCGCATATATTACCTAATTGAATATTTTGTATAGCGCTGTTTTTGTAAAAAATCACATCAAGGGCGCAGTCACTAAGCCTCGTTGCTGAACTAAAAGAATAAGAAATAACATATATAAATATTTTTTTTTGTATTTCTTTGGCATTCACTATGTAAAAATTTCTAGACATTTTTTGTTTTTAATGAGTTTTTATTATTCACAATGTACATTTGTTACGTAAAAATTTTTTATATATTTTTTTTTTTTTTATAAAATTAGCGACCGGTTTCGACACGTCCAAAAAATAAATTTATACTTAACAAATGTACATTGTGAATAATAAAGACTCATTAAAAACAAAAAATATATAAATATACCTACTGGTATCCGTTTAAGATATAAGCTGATTAAAGGGTATTGTATGTAATCGAAGTAAGTTTAATTTTATTTTTCTTCACTTTTGATGAAATTGATCTAGAATTTGCGTTCATTGAAATTCTTTTTTAACCACATGAACAATTATATTTGACTGTTGTGTGTAAATTTGTGACATCGTTGTTCTTTGAAATCGGTATGTATATTGTGTGCATACTGTGCAGTGCAAATGACAGTTTCCTAAAATAGCTGATCAAAACCCAAAAATCAATAGATAAAGTTATTCAGAAACTCTCTGTAAAAATTACCACTGACGAAATCTTCAACAATAACGTCAATTTGACAACTCGAGTCTAAAAAAATCTCATTTATATTCAAAAATACAAAACACAAATAAGCTCGTCATCCCACGGGTCGGTAAGCAATCGTTATCAAAATTAAATTCGCTATAGTAAGGTAAACTATCTGCAGCGCAGTTCAGTATGGAACTTTTCTGCGCAGGGTATTGGAGCATTCGGTTTATTTGCGTACCGACCCGTGGGACGACGGACTTACACATATATTAGAAACACTAGATTTCAAAGTCAAAAACGTATATCCAACAAGCAACTACAATTTAAACATTTGGGAAAAAAAAGCTTCATATACTATGGTACTAAACATTACAATAAAATCCCACTCTCATTCAAAACTCACATCAATACCATAACATTTAAATCTCAAATAAAAGCTTGATACAAAACATAGGCAGATCATAAATATGAAATATACTGAGACCAAATACAGAAACCACTCAACTATAAACATTAAAAAACACTACGTAATATGCATATTAATTATTCTGTCAGAAAAAAATTACTACATTACTATGTATCTATATTTATTTAAAATTTCATATTATCCAAACTACAAAATGTATATGTAATCCTCAGCACAGGAAATCCCAGTAAAAAAATTGTTACATAAAAGGAAGATAAGAAAACATTTATTTTTATTCTCTATGTAATATATTCTGCGTAGATAAGATCAAAAAGATCATAAAAGTTTTTCAAGATTTTTGAACTTATCGTTAAATTATTATGAAAAGCTGAAGTAAATAAGCACGCTCAACACGTTCTAGATAAATAGACTTTCATTTTGTTTATTTTGTAATTGCGTGAGTTCTCGTACTTTAATGTGTGGAGATGAGTTCAGATATTATTCGTTTTATTTTATGTTGTTTTTACGTGTCATTCAAGAGTAATAAAAATGATGCGATGATGACAGTGTAAAACAGAAATAATTAATTACTTGTCGGCGTTTTTATTCTGTGGTATCTAAAGCTTTTTTATTATTAAGATTAATGCTTATTTTAAACATCTGCTGCAAGTCATCTGAAAATATTATGAATAATTACTAATTTAAGCGAACATCACACTTTGATCTATTTCTATTAGTTTATTAATATACTCACCATTATACAACTTAACATTTTAATTACTAAAATAATATTTCATATTATTAGTGGAACAATAAACAATAAGAAAAATTTGTTAGAATTTTTTTACCGACTTTATGTCCGGTTAAATCTTCCCCACAGGAAAAACTAAACCCTTCCACACTTTTCCACAAATAATGATCATCTAGTCAATCCATATTATGCAAGTGCATTATATAAGCATAATAAATACAAAAAATATGAGTACAATACGTCAACCCACCAGAGATCAAATGGGAAAATAATTAACCGACTCCATATATATTTTCATATCAGAGGGTTCGGTTCAGTAGAACTACTAGCTGAACCTATAAATCCTACTGATCCCTCAATATAAATATTTTAAAAATCTTTCTTAATCCTACATGTATTTAAAATGACTGATTTTTACGTTTTTATATATAAATTCTTTGACAGATCTAATACTCCTAAATTTTGAATGAGATAGCTAGGTATAATGCCAGTAGCCGAAATAACAAGTTGTAATATTTGTATAGTCTTAGAATGCCAAAATCTTTTTATCTCATTTCCTAAATCTGTTTTTTTTTCTTATTTTTTCTGAAACAGATTTTTGAATATCACAAGAATTCGAAATAGCGACATCAATGATGAGTTATTTTTTTTTTTAATTTTATCATGTAAAACAATATCGGGTCTATTATGACTAATCGTTTGGTCTGTTAGTATAGTTTTGTCATAATATATTATATAAAATTCATTTTCTAAAAATGAATTTTGTTTGTATTCATAAAATGGTACTATATTACGGCAGTCAATCAAGTTATGTTTAATTTCCAAACTTTTGTGAATTATTTTAAAAACTTGATTATGCCTAAATGTATACTCGGACGGCGCTAATAAAGATCATCCCGATATCATATGTTCTATGGTTTCCGGAAAAGCCAATCATCATCTACATAAATCATCAATTTGATTTTTATCTTTGATTATATTCTTCCTATAATTTTTAGTATTAATGACTCTTTCCTGAATGGCAAGCATAAATCCTGCAATACTCAACCATTTCTTTGTCAATTATTAAATTATCAAGTGTTTATTTGTATTATGAAGTGTTTTGTGTGAATAATTTTATTTGACCAGGAATCTAATAATTCTTTGTTGGGATTTATAAAAATTTTCTCATTTTCATCGTATAAATTTAAAGGTGTAATGTTTCTATCTGCCTTGCAAATTATTTTGTTCATTTCTGAGCTTTAAGCTTTTCAATGGAAAAAAGTTCTTAGCATTTCTACTTTATTGTGTTTCAATCTTAGCATTTCTACTAACTTATTATTCTAAACTTAATTATTATTGAGATATGTTATTATAGCCTTCTTATATCTTTATTACATGCAGCTGAACACATCTACTATCTCTTCGAAAGTATTGCCAACTGCATTCAATCTAGTTACAAGCGACTATCTAAATGACGCAGTCCCGATATTGTTGTTGCAATTAAATCATTTTCAATCTTTTAATTTAGTTCTTATGTTGAAGGTAATTAGGCTCAATAACTAGGGCTGTCTTTATTTCACTAACAATTTAAAAAAAATAAAAGTCAAGACGGCAGTCCAGTCTTCTATCTGAGAGTTTTAATAATTTTAATTAATTCATCAAGCGGTTGTAATTTATGGTTTCTATAGGTAGAACATTGAAATCGGATTGGACTTTAAAGTGAAAGAACCAGATAGAAGAATTATGTTACATTATTATTATGTGTAAAATCCTAAAGGCATTACTGATATTGATAAATACACAAATCACATAATACTATACTAAAAGAAACCAAACACTATAAGCGAATACTCAGAAAAAGATCAGGTATTCCGGAATACATTAAAAAAATAAATAAATTGGATACCAAATCTCCTTTGGCACGGCTATTTGTATAAAAATTGCTACAAGTCCTATACAATAGTCCTAATACACCGCTTCCACGTGATTTATGTTCGGTATATTTCATGGAGCGTTTTTTTATTCATTTTGATAAATAACACATGACAACTTTTTTGACGTCACCTTTCTTTGCTGTTTCCACTCCCCGCACTCGTGCCTACTCGGGAACGAAAATCCTACTTTTTCGTTTTAAATTCGGGGGTGAGTCCGGGGGAGTGAAATGGAACGCATATATCATTTTAAATGAAAGATTAAGGGTAGTATTCGGTGCTGGCATTGGAGAAAAGGCAAAACGCTAACTGTGCATATGGGCATGATAGATTGTTTGGGATGTTCTCTTGTTCGGGGTACTTTATTTCTACTGTTCTTCTGGGGAAAGATAGTTTGTAAATCGAATTTGTAAGATGTTGTGTTTAGAATTTATTACCACATTTTTTTGGTTTTATACGGATATCTTGATATTGTTGACGTAGGTAAGTTGTTTTTGCATTATATTGATTTATAGTTCTACTGTGCAATTATTGCTAAGCGTAACAGCAGTTTTGCGTTCTAATGCCTTCGCCTATGTTGCTTTTTGTGCTATTGCCAAATAAACTACGAGTTACACATTCGTGGGTGTTCTTTTCAGTAAAAACTTACATAGGTACGTTCATTAATCACCAAATTTGAATCGTTAAATTCTTGCTAAATATAACAGAAATTATATATTATTCTATATTATCACTAATTTTGGTACCATAAAGATAAATTATACGAACTGATAGGTAAACAAAAAGATTGTATCCAAAAAATATCAATTATTTTTAAAATCTGTTAAATTACGCTAAGAATTCTGAATCGCATGCATTCTCTCATTCTTTTATAATCATCTTGAGTTATTTTACTATCCATTATTATGATACGCCCCGACCTATGATAAACTATTACTGTCAAATCAATTCCGGCGAATCCATCTTGTGTTCCGCCAGAGTCACTTCCATTTAGACCACCTATCTCAGTTCACAGTGGAACCGCGTGGAACGGAACGGAGCAGTGTGGAACGGAATGAAATACTGTGGAATTTTAGAATAGTGTGATCTAAGAGGGTGAAGCACACGTGAAACATGATATTATGAATCCAGCTACAGGCATGATTCATTTTCACAGAGCTTTATACCAACCAGGGGATCATATTTCACAATCGGCTTTGAAAGCTCGGCTTGTTACCGACACAGAAGCTGCCAGCCTGCTCCAAAGTGAATCGTGAACTAATCGCTATAGACATATCACGTTGAACGTAGTCGAGCTTCAAGCTTCGAGCTTTCGCAGAGACAGGCTTTGACGAGTTTATTAGTGAAGGATCAGTACCTATCGGTCAAGGAGAGGCTTCTGATTGAAGGCACAAAGGATATTGTAACCTAAGTAGTTTTGTTGTTTTTTATTATCTTATTTTATGTGGAATACGGGAGGCGTGACATTCAAAACAACAAATACAAATAAACAAGTTCTTAACAGAGTCAGCAATTCTTTGTAGCCGTCTTCATCGAACAGAGTTAGTTGTAATATAAAGTAAGTATTTTTATTTTTGACAAAGATGGTTAACTAAATGCTGACTTGATAATCTTGATATGGCTCTTGATATCTACAAAATATATTTATCCTTTAGAATCATTAGTTATAATTAAATTTCTAATAATTGTAAACATATGTAAATGGTTAATTAATTTACATTTATTTTTTTAGTACAAGGTGGATTTCACATTCACTATGCTTATATATGTAATACCTGAACTTTAATGGAATTTTTGAGACACTATCTCTTATTTTTCTCGTGCATTAATTTAAATCCTACTCACCTCAAATCTTTTGTTCTTTATTTTGGTAAGTTTTCAAAGAGATGAACGCAATTAATAACCCTGAAAAGTCGGCATGAAGGTGGTTGGTTATCTACAGTAGGTTCAGAACCTGAGAGCTTATTTCGTTCCCAGCCAAAGCAAAGGAGTTCACAAAGCCTTCAAAACTTTGGCTTTATTATTAAAATATCTATATATTTCAAGAAGATGTTATCGTAATATTTTACATACGAGTACAGTAATGGGGCAAGGAATATCTAAAAACAAACAGCATTTATGAAATAACTGCAAAAATTGGAAAAATAACAATAATATTTGATTGTAATATAATTGAACGCTTCGATAACGTTTGTCAAAGTTTACCCAAATCTCTGTTCTGAAATAAACAAGGTTAGGTTGTGTCTTCTTCTTTTTATGGTGCCCTCCTCACCTATCCGAAGGTTTGCTATCATCAGGGCAATCTTCACACTGCAGAATGAATCCAGAAACACCTCAAAATTCTCTTGTACCAAAAGTATAGGAAACGACGAAGTCTTTATAACGTCATCCATCAATCTTTCTCCGAATTTTCAGATAAGTATTCTTATTATCGTCGCTTCTCTTTTTTAAGTGCAACACACTCATTTATGTATTTACTATAAGCCCGCAGAGTTTTGTTAGAACCAAGATATTAAGGGCCAGTTGTTTCACAGATTTTTTCTTTATTCAGTGAAATGGTTATTACAGATATAAGGAATGTTTAGACCACCAAACTAAATTCGTGCCCGTGTTGCATTGGTTGATTATATATAAAGTACATTAAAAAATATATCAAGTATGAAATATAGAAGAAATTGAACAATTCAAACTAAACAAATCGTCAATTCATCAAATTTCAAAGTTAATATTCAAGTCCTGTGAATGTTCTATTCAAGTTCTATTATTATTTCAGTTACATGAAACAACTCAAAAATTAATATACCTAATAACAGAACTTGAATAGAGCAGTTACCCAAGTTGAATAGAACTTAGAGTTTTTTGTATTCAAATACAGTGGCGTATATAAATTTTGCTTTTACTTGCATTTTTTGATTTTTATTTCGTTCATACAAAGTTCTACCAAGTATGTCACTTAAATTGCGCGCCGCCAAACAGGAGGGTTTGTCAGTTAACCGCCAGCTTCCCAACATTTGTATACGGGGATATGAAATATGGCCCATGTATTATTCAGAGGAATTGCCGCATATTTCATCTGTGAAATAACAGAAAGTCGAAATGAGTGCGGGCATGCCATTCCTCAGCGGATTATAAGATAGATGTACCCTTTCAGGGAGGGTGGCTTTTATTATTTTCTCCTAGTCTTGTAATACATGAAATCTTGCACTATTCGAGTACGTTGGAACAGACTACCACATTTTACATACCCTTCTTTTAAGAAACGATCTCCTGTATGTATGTCGTAATGATTCAAAGAGACTTCTTCGTAGCCCCCTTTCCGCCCAACGTCAAACCATTAAGATATATTTATGTATGCGACATAAAAATAATAATGTCTCCGAAATTTTTTCAATGAGAAATATTTGCTAAGCCAAGTATTTTGGAATGTTATCACTTGACATACATTTTCATTGGTTCTCATTGTTTATGAGTTTTGGTCTCAATATTATTAGCTCATAGTGGGGAGTATTTTCTTTCAATTATTTACAGAATAAGAAAAAAGTAGAATATACAAGCTACAGATTATGTTTAACAATAATTACACATTTGTATTGCTTGAGGATAAATTGCCCGTAGAAGGGACAGCCTGATGTCTCAAAGAGAATTGCCGGTTTCAGGTGGTTTGAAAACTGGACACATTTTGACGGCGTTTTGTGTTCGAAAGTGGATGCCGAGGAAAATGAAAAAGAAGAAGAAATGTTTATCATCATTTATTTTATACTAGGCATCTGGGGGTAAAGTTCACTAACTTGGGTAGAAGAATCTACATAGTAGTACCTACCTACAAATATATAAGAATAACAATTATAAGGTAGTTTTCAGGATGAAAAATTGAATTGTTTGCGCGGAAAAAAATTCTGGCGGTAAAAAAAACAATAAATTTATAAAAAAGAAATACTTTTTCACTTCTACCATAATGTAAAAACCTTCCGATTTTAGTATGCACCCTACTAGGTATAGGTACGGTGCGTTATACGTACCCTACTACGTTAGTGAAATTAGTAATAAGATGGTAGCAGAAGTCGGGGACGCCCGGGGAAGACATGGCACGACCAAGTGAATCAAATACTGAGTCGGGCCATGTCAAGAGTCAGAACAATAGAAGAGTATGTATGAGACGATGTATGAATGTGAATGAGGCAAGGAGTGTGTGCCAAGACCGAGTTGTTTGGCGGTCCGTCCTCTCTGCCTACCCCTGCAGGGAAACGGCGTGATGGTTAGTTAGTTAGTTAGTAATAAGACCGCAGAGGTGGCGGATCTATTTAACTGCATAGAAGGTAGGTAAAAGAATACTGTACTATCATATATTTTAAATCATTATTATTTTACCCTATTTTCTGTTGTCACCGTACGATAATATAAAACAACATCAAATTATTTTTTCTAAACCATTTTCAGAATTTTTTTATGCCATCATTGTTTATGGTACGTTTATTCCATTCACAATATAACCAAATAATTAGGTGAACAGTTCAAACAAAATAAACTTCCTTTAATGTTTATTGTGTCAGGTATCCTTCCAAAATATATTCACGAACCCCAAATTCAATAATTAATAAAAATCAACCCAACAAGTCATGCAAGAATCATGCTCCATAAAAGCATGCAGACAATTCGAGAATCTCACAGTAAAATAATATCGAAACTCGTGACGCCCAAAGTTCAAAATTCCATCCAAAAATTTATTACTTGGAATAAATAAAGCTCGCCGCTAACAGCGCGGACAACCTTATAATTTTGTGATATAAACTCGGCAGTATTTCAATGGAATTATTGGGAGCTTTAAGCTACATTCTGCCGCCATTTGTAAGAATGGCGAAGCCTCAAATTTATTGGCGAGAATAAATTTTATTCGCCTTCACGAGTCCGGACGTTTACGGCGAAATATGATGTTCGGAAAGTAAGGTACGCTTTATTATTAGGTGCTATTAAAAATCTTGAAAGCATATTGTGTCTCGAATTGTGAGCTTTCATTTCATAATTTGTATGGGAATTGGTTTCGATGAAATTTTAATGAAAGTTTCGAATGTATTCGGATAGCTACTTATGTGTACATTATATACCCATGCTGTTGTCCTACCGCCAAGTGTTACATTGTAATCTCTTTCTTTTCACGCGTTGTTTGTGAGAAAGAGGTACAGGTTTCATCTAAATTGTACATCTATATGATATTTTTGATTACACAACATAATACATTTTCGGCGGAATGCTTTTATAGTATAAGAGTTTGAATCTGTGGGAGAGTTATTTTTCTTCTGGTTCCGTCCTGAGGATTGCAATTGTGAGCAAGCCAAAACGTCCGTCGATATGTCGGGTACACTAAAACCCCGTAAATAAATTCAGCTTATGTGAGAATATGAACTTTCGAAATACTGTTTAAATTCACCTGTGGCTTGCGAAAAGAGCAGAAACCAGACTAGGTACTTAGACTACCTAATCAAAAAATTCAACCATATCGAAAAATGTTCTCTTTATTTGGTATATACCTAACTCAGTCAGTAAAAAAAATATAAAATCGCAATAGCTTTGGGTGAGCTATGGCGACATGGATTTAATAAGCGCTTCATTTTAATTCATCCTACTAACTTCATTTTTGAACACCATTTCCATCATGAGTTATGATATTATTAATTTAACATTCAATAAATATTATTATTCCTCTTTCATATATATCAATAAATTATCCAACAACAAATAGACTCCAGACTATAAAACTGATGCAGTGGATTTTATGTAAATTTAACTTGCATGCCCAATGGCGAACTAAAGGTGATTTTTTTTTTCAAAAACGGCGCAATACAAGTAATCTAATTATTATTATAACGTAAACTACTATGGAAACAATTTTTAATAGCCAGTACGAAGGCAACGATATAATCAAAACAAAAAAGGGTTTATCTTTTTAGAATTTTGACTCCCCTAACATTAACCGCTGGATCTCCACGTGATAAATTAATTCATATGACATATCCATCCACTTTCCTTCCAATCGAAAACAATAAAGTCATTTCCCGACCCTGATTCGACGTGCGGGCATTACTGCCACTTCCGAGCCGTGTCAGCTAGGTGGGAAGGGGAGCGGTGCGCCGGGGGGCGGTAAGGCTGTACGAAGAAGGAGTGCGGCGGTGGATGGCAGGGGTAGGGGGTGGGGGCTCGCGTGATAAATCCGCCAGCTGTCAAAAGTGGTTGAACGTTACTTTCCGTGTCAGATGCTGTCATGGCGGCGGGCGGGGGGCGCACCCGGAGACGTGTGTTGCGCCATGACAAAAAGATGCTCCACTGTATTATGATAATTACCAATTTTTAATAATGAATTCTTAGTAAATACTTTGAGAACCCTTTGCTGACCGAAATTCAACAATTATTCCGTGAAATCTTTAGTCTTACAGAACAAATTTGGAATACAAAATGGCGTTGAATCTAATTTTGCCTTTAACGGCAATATAAAGTTAAGTAAAAATGATACAATATTAAATAAAAAATATATAAAGTGATGTAGTTTGTTCTCAGTCCTTCTCACTGGGTATTTCTGTTCCGAGGCGGACTGTAGTTTGTTGTATTTGTGTTGATCATGATTTCCTCATCTTCTAATTTGTTGGTTCCCACCAAATATAAAATAAATTAAGCAAAAAGTATTTATGTTTGTTGACTGTAAGTTGTGTTGGGGTTACTTCATAAATTTAATGATTTCCTCTCTTCATGTTTAGTTAGCCATAATTTGATGTCTTTTTTAAACTTTTCTATATCCATGGTGTTTTTAATTTCAATAGGAAGGACATTATATAATTGTATAGCATGGAAATAATGATTATTCTGGCCAAAAGATGTATTTAATTTTGGAATGTTTAGTAGATTTGAGAATTTCGTTCTTGTAGTGTAGGTGTTTTGTTCAGCAAGGTGTTCATATTTTTCTTTAAAATTGATTAGTGCATTTTTTTAGTACAGTTTTATAATGCTGAACACGTTAAATTTTTTAAAAATTTCTTTTGATGAAGTCCTTATGGGTAATTTTAGGATTATTTTTATTATTACTTTTTGTGTTTTAACGAGCTCCTTCATGTGAATGTTTGAGGCAGATCCCCATCCAATAATTCCATATTCTAAGCGTTATTGGTAAAGAACATAGTAGACTTTATAAAGATCATTTTTATTTAGTATATTGCTTACGTTTCTAAAGTAGTAGGTACATGAGCTTTGTAAGTTTCTTTGTAATGCTATTTATGTGAGTGTTCTATTGAAGATTTTCATCGATTTCAATTCGAAGTTTCGATGATCTTTAAATTTCTCACAGTATGCATTTTTTCATATTGTTTTGAAAGTGTTTTCTGCTTCAGAAAACAGATTTCGAACGTACACGAGAACTTGACTAACTACGAATACATGAGACCGCAGCCTGGATCGTTCAATCCATTTGGGATCTGTCTTTTACCCCAGAATTATTTTACTTTTATATTACAGAGATTATATATTGAATGACCTCCCTGTAACTAAAAATCTTGTATTAAATAACCACAATAATAATGAAACGAAAATAATCGAGATATTCGCATTATTTTCATATCACCTCTCGATTTGATTCTCTACACAAAGCTGTATATTTTAAAACCTAATAAGTTTTGTTTTTGGAGAAAAAATATTATAATGTACTAATGCAGAGCCGTGAAGAATCACGGGATAGATTGAACTCTTGCCAAATCAGCTCCATTTTTGAAAATGACCATTAAAATCATTATATCGTAGGTGCCTAAAGTACTGGTTAAATAGGTTTGATAAATGAAAAAATTCTTTCATTTTATTTATACTGTTAAGATGAATTTTAGACCAAAGTTATATAAATTAACGATTTTCCATTTATTTTTTGCATTTTGATACTATTTTACCTGTACTGTGAGGTACTTTATTGCTTTCATGTAACCAGTTCCAATTTAGAAAACGATACTTAAATTGAAAGCAAATCCGTTTTCCAGAGTTCATCAAAACAGAATTACACAAAACACACAAAAAACCTAAATAATAAGTATTTTTGTGATAGAATATATAATTGTGCACAATCCATTTTCATATTTAACTTGATCTGGAATCGCGGCACTTATTTATCCAAGAGTCAATTATCACATAGAACTTATATTGCCAATTTAAAAATTGATAATAATTAAATACCTTTTTCAGGCAGTCTGACTGTACATGTATCCACCTTTCAGTGAAAACATTTAGAGTCACTGTGCCGAGTGATAACCGTTCCTGACGTTGACTTATTATATTCATTATCAAACTTGAGAACTTATGACATGTTACCTCTATTTATTGCACGAATCATTATTTGTTCATACTTAGAAGTCTCCCGTAGAGTTCTACTCGTATATCTGTATTCCGCTGCCTTCGTGTGGAGGAAATGATAGAATAATATTATAATCGATTCGTTAGGAAGATACGAAAGGATAAAATTCTAAAAGGAAGGGGCGTATTAATATGGATTGATTCTGGGAGAAGAATTTAAAATGGATAAGAATCGTTGAAAAATGTTTTGACAGTTAAACAAGTTCTTTTTTTCGTCTTATTTATAGTAAGTTTGCAGAAAGGAGTGTTTGGAGAACTAAATATAGGTATCTGGACGTTGTGGAGTGAACATCGCATCCTTAGAAACTGGTGGATATCGGCAGGAGACCGTCCGGAGTGAACGGAGAAAAATCTCTTGGTAATCCGGTTGAAAACAGATATTATTGAAAACGTTGTAGATAGATATTTAATTTTCTAGTAATCGTCAAGATTTTATTCAGATTCTAATTACTTGCTACAACAACAAAATGAATACAACGAAAATCCCACTCTCAGGTCCAGAGAAGGGGAAGTAAGAAATAATATATAAACCGAGTCTTAATAAATTTATCTTCAAAAGAGAAAGGGCAATAAGTGCGGACAATCAAGCAATATAACGGATAAATTATCTGCGTTATGGCGCGTCATTTGTAAAGAAAAGTATGATATTAAGTACGGCGCTAAGACCACAGCGCCTGTTAATCTTTACTCTGCCACAATGGACCACTGATTTATGATAATCTCCCTCGCACTCGGTTCAAAAAATATATAGCCATATCCCATTCTGTAAACGTCTGGCCATTACTCAGTGGAGGGGGTGGATGGTTGGATGGTCGGGGAAGGAGTGAAGCGAAAGAGAAACCTTGTGAGAGACTGCGAGGCTGCGAGACGAGGTATCATAATGACAGATGAAGAGACAGAGAAGAATGAAGCGGAGATAAAAGATTCAGGGTGATTTATAAGCAATGTTAATTAAGGTGATTTCATTTATGAAATATGGCGATCTACGTGATTGAGAGTGAAGCTGGGATGGTGGTTGGTGTGATTTGCTCTGAAAGTGTTGGAATTTTTTCAATCTGTTGGTGAAAGTAAGGAGCGTTAATAATTTTGTTATTAAGTATTTTATTTTGCAATGAAAAGTTCATTCAACAGTTAAAAGTAGTAAGTGATGTACAAGGATTCATATTTTGACGACTGCAAAATATTGAAAAAAACTTATTAAAATGGCTTTCATATAAATGATTCAATTATTTAGGTTAGGACATTGCAAATCTCGCCAACCAGCGATAAGATTTGAAATAACTTAATGAATAAAACCTCAGATTCTAATATTTATTCATTAAAATAATAAACTATCGGTCTTATCGACAAATTGAACCCAGGACCTTAGCCTTGCCGGGGCTTTGCTCTACAAATCCCTGGCAAGTCTGAGGTCCTGGGCTCAATTCCAACATGCGACTGAATCTTTTTTTGATTTTTCTGTTTCCAATTTTTGTTTGGAAATTTCATTTAAAATATTCAATTATCAAGTAAAAAAAACGCTGCGTAGCTTGACATAATATTGAGAGAGAAAATAAGTTTTTATCCATTCTATATAACTTTTGTACATTCAATGTTTCGTGATTAGTTCTATTCAATGTAAAATATTCCTTTATATATATCCTGCGATTGGGATGCATTCAAATCATAAGTAATTATCTGTACTGATTTAAGAGCGATCATTTATCATTATGGAAATGTTTAATCTAGTAGACAGATATTAACTAACTAACTAACCATCACGCCATTTCCCCGCTGTTGTGGGCAGAGATGAAGGACCGACAAACAACTCGGTCTTACACACACTCCTTGCTTCATTCACATTCATACACCGTCTCATACATACTCTTCTATCATTCCGACTCTTGAAATGGCCCGAAGCATATATCTGATTCACTTCATCGTGTCATGTCTTTCTCGGGCGTCCCCGACTTCTGCTACCATTCGCATGTGCGTCTAATATTAAATATTATACATAAACGAGTGATGTAGATAAAAAATCTTACTTTATCCGTGTATCAGCCGTAAAAACATATTTTGCAGTGCGTTGTAACGTCACCTAAAGAAATATATTAATTATTGGTGTCGATTTAACAAATATCACAATCGCAAATTACCGTCGATTCATCGCAGTGATACAAATCTCCGTCATCAAACATCCACACTAACCTCAAATACTCGATTTATATCCTCCGCTTCCTTTCAGGGTGGGCGATTAGGGGTGAGATGGATTTACGGTAGGTCCTACTTTACCACCCCCACTCCTCACGCACACACCCTTCTCCGTGTGTGAGTGTGTAGGTATAACAATATATCATCCTGAGTGACAGGGTTTACCCAACACCTATCGCGTTTCTACGGCAAACTTTTATCCCAAACTTCTGATGTGTGTGAAGTAGTAGTTATGATGTTTAACCGTCTGATTGCCAGCCGTGAACTTCGTACTGACAATTTTACTATAAAATGGAAATATTTCAAATAACAATACCTATATACTTAATGGATGTAATGAACTCTTGAAAAGAAAACCTACTCTGTTATCCATATATTGATAATGAATTAACAGGTTTCTTGATAAACTTTTTGTGAAAATGTATTCGAAATGTACTCAAAGTTTATCAGGAAACCCAAAATCCCGTTTTTGAACGGTTTACCAAAAATTTGAAGAGATTCTTATGATGTATTGGGAAAGCCTTTTCGGACCAAAACATTATTTTTCTCAACCTAAGATAATAATGTTCAGTATGTGGTTGATAGGAAAAAGGGGTTAAGTCAAAAAAGTTTTAGCTAATGAAACACTTCTTTCTAAATTCAGAGTCATATTTTGTAATTCAATGTCCTATAGGATATATATTATATATTTGTATTTTGACCTGACCCGACTAGGATTTCCTATCGAGACAGGCAGTGTAGGTACAACACAGTAATGTAAGCATCTACTCTATAAAGTTGAAAAATTAAAAAAAATTATTCTGGAAAATCGATTTCTTACTGCAATATCCTGGGGCGTCACTGATTTCTTCTTACAACCACCTGTATTTTAATCTTGCTTTTTTAAATTATTTCAGCTTTTTATTTCTATTTTCTTTGAAATGTCATGTTTTGAAAGTTTTGATGATTACATATATTTTTTTTAAATATTTTTTTTATTAGACTATTTATAATTATTGTTATTACATTGTAATATAGCCTATATATGACATGATCCTAGAATGGTGGTCGATGAAAATGAATTGTAATGTAATTTTTTTATTATTATTATATTTTTACTCATTTCGCTATCCATAACTACGCCCTACATATCGAACCCATAAATATACTATATTCAAACCCTTCTTGAAAAAAATGTATGGTACCTACTTTAGACAAGACACCATTCAGAAAAATATATTATAAAGCGTTAAAAGCTACGAAATGAATAACTATATGTAAGTTTTTGAGGTTTCTCTACCACCTAAACAAGTTTTATCGCTGATTAGTAGTTAATATACATACATACAATATGACAGTCAGTTACTAATCTCTGATTAGTGTTTTGTAGGTTCCTCTAACAGGCAGTGACAAATCTCTAATTAAAAAGCATACCCATCGCATTTGAGCACACTTAATAAAAGTTTTTTAAAAAAGTCGAGGTTGTAGCAAGTAGCAAAAGTAGCAACAATGCGAGTCGTGTTCGCACTTCACTGGCCTGGCCCTCCTCTAACAATGAATTATTACGGCAATTAATACTCACAAAACGCGGGGCCCCCCACCGCCCGCGCCGCCACTGCGCGCCCTCATACCCGGCTAATGGCGGTGATTCGACAAATACAAATGGCACCGGTGACAAATGGGCCGATTCCCTTGGGAGACGCGCAGGGGCGTAACGAGAAGAGGTCAATGTTATTTGTTGTATCATTACTATTGTTTCGTTTTTTCAAAACAATAACCATATTTATATTTTTCTTCGATACTTTATAAACAAAATAGGCACGGGTAGGTACATTGTATTGCATATTTATAACTCCGATAGAAAAAAAATCACCTGCACCTATCAACATATTTTATAGATTTTCCTCATTTTAGAACGAATAATCAGTTATTTTTTTTAAATAATTGTGAGTAAGTACCTCATAAGACCCAACTATACGAACCGTCTGAAGCCAGTGAGAAATCGCATCACTAATTGGAGTATGTTGTGTAGTGGGGAGAGGATGGGGATAGAAAAGGAAGGTTGGCAAGTACCTGGTATAATATCTGATCACCAAATACGGCTAAAGCCATTTTAATCAAAGTCTCAATCAAATATGCATACTAGGTTCATACACGTTATTTCTAATTAATATGTTATGAAGTTACACAAATTAATCAAATAAAATCTTCTTGAATATTTAAATCGTGGCCTAACACTGCTTGTTGACAGTGCATCCTGAAAGATTATAAATATTTTAAAAGAATTTTATTTCATCTTTTACAAGAATCACTTTAAGGCGAAGCTTAATGCCAAACCACTATTTTGATTGATCTTAATAACGAATTGGTGTACATTTTTAATATAAAAAAAAAGTTTTAGATAAATTGAAGGTTTTTCTATCGTTTCGCTTGAGTAGAATACAAATTAAAAACAAATTACTCAATAAAAAATATAAATGTAAACTACTAAAAAAAAATATTTGAAAAGTATGAACGCACAAAGGAAACAACTTAAAAAAAGAGCTAAGATTATCTGTGACAGTTTCACTTTATTAACTTTTTTGGTTTCTTCTAAAATTATTTACAAAATAAATAAAAACCAGTTTTGTGTTTGAAATCGAACGTTTCTAGACTCCGTTTGTCAAGTGATTTTAATGCCTATTACCTACGATATAAGGTATACAAAGAATATATACATTTTTGCTTGTAGCTTCCTCTTAATAAATAGTTGATTCTTCGAGTGTCTACCCATTTCAATACTTGTTGTTATATGCATCCCCACTTGAGATCAATTAAATTCACTGCAATAAATTATAAATTCACATTAAAATGAACATCTAAACATCCCGTCAGCGCCGAATATAATATTCATGTCAAAGTGTACATCCGGCCAACAATAAACGGTGATAAATAATACTGATTTACATGTCACCGAGGGGTAGGTAGCCGAAAACAAATGTGCTACCCCAATCAATGCTAGATTTATGTGCACACATTTTGACGAGGGTTCTGTCGGGGGTAAGGGTCCCCGTTTTGTACAATTTCATCGGGCGGAGTGAACACGAAAACTGGTGACACGACCCTTTGGCCGGGTGACGTTACTGACGTATGTACCGCCTGGGGAGAGGGTCGAAGGTGACGCGCGGCACAGTTCTCAAGACAAATTGGATGGGAAATTGAGAAGAGCTTTTCTAAATCTCGGTGTAAAGAGTATTGAAAGGTCTGCTTAGTTTCAACACTTCAAATTGCTGTCCAAATTATTTATTTTCTCTAAATATAGGTATAAAAAATTAGAATCGAATGCCGGTGTGACAAAGAGAGAATGAACAAAATACCAGTGAAGAAGAAGATAAAACTGATAAATCTAAGCAAAAAATGAAAACAGAACAAGACACAGAAAATAAAAAAGATAGTGGTCACAACTAGGAATCAAACCCAGTATCTCTTTTCTTCTGGGCTCGATTTTTAGTTGTGACCGTATTCTGTGTCCTGTTGTGTTTCATGTTTCGTTTAGGTTTATCAGTATTTATCTTCAATGATATATTACATTATTTATTATATTTGGATTATTTTTATTGCGCCGTTTTTGTGCAAAATCACCTCAAGGGCGGTGTAGAAATATATTGTATATATCTATACTAATCTTACTTATTACTAACTATAGACAGTCAAACTATTATCAATTTATGGCAACAGATTGCATCCACCGGTCCGTTGTTAACAAATACAAAATTCTATGTACTTACAATGCGTTTTACTAATGAACGTAATGCTGCGTAAGAATATATACAATTATTGGTGGGTTTAACCTTCAACAAAAGCTAGACAGCGTTTAAAAAACGTCATATGTTTTTTTGGAAACTAGAATAGAAACGTAGGTTTTGTTCAGGTAAATTATTCGTAGGTACCTACCTATTTGAATGCGAAATGAACGAAAATGATTTTTTTTCAATTCCATTGCCTACAACCGATCAATATGTTCACATATATTTTTTCACCGATTCTTCAACTTACATCATAACCCAGTATTTTTCAAATTTAGTTTGTTTTGCTGGAAAACTTGACTAAGCGAAAAATAAATGATTGTGTTTCCCGAGTACAAGATAATGTATTCAAATAATAAATTAATTTTACTCACGGAAATGGCACACAAACTGAGCAGCATTCACCAAACGCAAATTGATCATGCCAAAAATTAAGCAAATATACAAAATAATATATCGTGTAAATTCGAAATAAATTACGATCCCCTACGCCGCCCGTCCCGCCATCTTGACACATGGCGGCGGTAAGCATCTGTCAGATATCCTGTTACAGAAACAAATGCCCTCAGTATACTTATACGACGTCGTTAATGGCCCACGCCCTCCCACCCGCCCTTCACCTACCTCCTCTCCGCTGGCGGGGAAAGATGTGATGTCGTGTTTGTTGTTGCTTTCAAAACAGTCAAACTGTGGCGTTGAATGATCGACTGTGGTGATTGTCGATCAGTTGTTGCACGGTACATTAACTAAATACTGAATAACCGCTACACGATTCTCTCTTGGCAAACACTCCTTGCTTCATTCACATCCATACGTCATCTCATACATACTTCTCCGTGATTCTGACTTAACATGACCCTACTTCTATAGGCGCCCCAGACTTCTTCTCACATTCACTTTCGTGTTATTATGACATAAAAAGTAAAAGTAAAAGTATACAGCGCCCTTGAGGTGTTTTTGCACAAAAACGGCGCTATAAAAGTCATCCAGGTATTATTATTAATGGCGCAATCGGGGAATGAGTAGGTATAACCCTGTCATAGTGGGAATGAGTTGGTATACCTCCCCTGTCAGCATACTTTTCAAATTGTTTGTTTTTTAGTTGTTTTTAAAACATTCATCCTGTGGCGTTGAATGATTGACGGTGTTGATCGTCGATCAGTTATAGTACGGTACAATACTGGATTACAATATTATTTTCTGTCAATCAGGAATCTACTCCGATTCCCGAAGGGGTCTTTTTTACGGTAGTTTTGACGGTAATGTGAACAAACAAAAATAAAATACGTATATATCAAATATGTATTCTGTAAAATTTTCTAAATAAAGTCACTTTTCAAAGTGCCTTTGCCATTCATTTGTATTAACTATAATACACTCTAGATGGTGTCTCTTAACAAATAAATATATATTAGAAATGACGGTTCGTGCTAAAACCACCTTGCAAATTTTATGAAGGCAGAAGGTCAATGCTCGTCAATCTTTTTCTGCTTGACAGAAACGTGCAGATTTCTGTTTTAGATTCAACTAATACTAAGCCAACCCGATAAAGCTTGCCGATTGATGACCAGCAAAGAAAATGTTTAATTTACTAAAAACTTTTTTATACCAAAGACAAATTGGACGCCCTAGACAAGGTTAAGGAAAGCAACTCAAAGGCTGTGAAAGAGGGTCTGAACGAACGGAAGCCGTTGAAGTGCACAGGACAGGAACATCTTTTAAGGCGCCTTGAAGCGATAGAGATATAAACAGAGAAACAACTAGTAGATAGGTACCAAGGTATTTACTAATATTTACAAAAAATTAAATATAATAATATTTATGGTTATCGCCATACATAACACATATTATTCGATTAATATTATTCGAAGCCTTACACATCAATCTGTTTCTTTTAGAGGGATGAATCACATTTAGGACGATAAATTCTAATCAAATCCTTGTACTCTTGTACCGCCCATTATAAATTTTGCTTTTCCTTTCCTAAACACTAACATTAAAGAACATAATATAAAGCTCCATTATTATTATGCTCCATTGAAAATAGTGAAATATTTGCTAAAAAACAGATTTATACGACATAAAACGCTATTAACAGTGACAGTGCAAAGCTGTAGTAAGCTGAAGAAAGGAATGTGTACAAAATCCATGCAAGTGGCCTAAAACGCTCTTACGATAATCAACCGAAAGTGTGTAAAAAAGTGAATTCGAACATACAAATTTGAAAATAAGTGCAGTTTTGTGCGGGCTATAACGGTGTTCTTTTATCCTCTCGGTATTCCACCGGAAAATATTACAAGTGCAATTTTTACAAGTGATATTCTAGCGAATAACAATAATATTATTAAAACCGGGTAGTTTAAGTAGCTGCCTGACGATTGGTTGAAAGTGAGCTCACTTTGTTTACCTTCTACCAGATTTGCGGAAAACAGGCGTATCTTTGCCAATTCCCATTATAAAAATAAAGTGCTAGTCCGATTGCAGACAAATAGGCGTTATCTATTCCAAAAGCGAAAATTACATTCAGTGAACCCGAAAACGACAAGATACTCCCTGAAGAGAGGATAAAGAATGCTCGAGGTATACAAAAGGATATCAATAATTTATTGGCGTCTAACATCCTAACAAAAGATCAACGGAGAACCATAAAGAACGGCGTAAGTTGCTTAATAGATTACGTAGTGGAAATGGCAGATCATTTCTCCCAAATTCACTCCGAAACACCTTTAAAAAATGTTATGAGAAGCATCGAATTGCTCTCCAATGATATTAATAAAATCAATAAAAAGCTGGATCAAACCCCTCAAGCTACAACGTGCGCGACTATTGCAGCTAGGCAGAAGACAACCCTTCAGAATCATGCCCTAGTAATAAGCTCCGACAACCCACAGAAAAAATCAGCCGACATGTAAAAACTCATCAAAAAGCACGTAGATGTTCGCACTCTGGGGATCGGTGTTGCACGCATGCGAAAATCTAATAACAGCGACAAATTAATCTTCAATATGGCCTCCCTGGAAGATAAAAATAAATTTAAAGAAGAATTAAATAAAGGGCTACAAGGCAAAATAAATATAGCAGAAGGAAAAAAATTGAATCCTATGGTTATAATTAGAGGCCTTATCAAGGGAGCTACTAATGATGACCTAATGCATTCCCTGGAGAAACAAAATAATGGGATAGGTATAGATTTCTCGCAAAAAATATCCATTAAATACAAAAAAAAAATCATAGGAATGCACTTCTTTGCAATACAGTATTAGAATTATCGCCAGAAAACTAGAAAAGCTTGATAGAAGCTGGCCATATCAATGTGGGATACCAACGTTTAAAAGTGGAGGATCAGTCACCATTGGTCCAATGCTATAAATGTATGAGTTTCGGACACACCCAATTCGAGGCCTGCCCTAACAAAAAAGAGCAGCCTACATGTACCAACTGTAATAATGTAAGTCATAACGATCACAGAGCCACCAGCTCAGAATGTCTAATCTGGAAGATGATGGATAAACGTGTTAGGGAAAAAGTAGACTACGCCGGAATTTGTTGAAAAAAGCTGCTGACCAATCAATCATACAAAGGAAGTACCAATCGGTGGATGACTATATACCTATAAAAAATAGCTTGAGAGTCCTGTACATTAATGCCAGAAGAATTCGAAACAAAGTAGACGAAATAGAAGAAACGCTCAAAAGAATACCGGATACTGTGCACGTCTTAGTTGTCACCGAAACTTGGCTGGGAGATGGAGAAGGATTTTTGCTCAACATCGATGGCTACCAGGGTACTTTTGCTTCCCGGACTACTGGAAGAGGAGGAGTGGCGATATATACTCACAAAACATTTAACTGTGAAGTTATTGAAAAGTGGTCAAATGAAAACTCTTTTTTAGGAGTTAGGGTTCAATATAAACATTTTAAACCATTAAATATATATGGTATATACAGGAAACCTAACAACAATATAAATGATTTTCTAGTATCTCTTGAATCTATATTACAAAAAAGTAGCCTAGATCCACTCATCTTCGGGGATTTCAACATTAACGTTCTTAAAAAAAATGATACAACAAAAAAATATATCAACACTTTATTTTCATATAATTATTTCATATGTAATAATACACATCCCACAAGAGTTACGGAAACCAGCAGTTCTCTTTTAGACCATATTATATCAAATAGAGAAAACATATCTTCAACGACATCCAATATTGATAACCAGATAAGTGATCACAGTATAATGATCTTAGACTACCAACACTCTTTGAAACACCACTCTAACAACAGAATATCACCAAACATAAACATCAGTATCAATAAGAAGACTTTGAGAACATATTTTTAAACCCAACCGTTTTCTCACAACACTACCAATATAACCGAAAATTTTAATCAATTTTTTAAATATATCAAAACAGCGATTGACACTTGCAAATTTAAGCCAAGGTTGCGAATAAGAAACCCTAAGCAAGATAATACACCATGGTTTGACAAAAAACTAGATCTTCTTATTAGAGAAAGAAATACTATTTACAAACAGTGGTAAAAAGATCCGCTAAACAGTCTTCTTATATCACTTAAAAATAAGTCAAGAAATTCGGTAACTAATTACAGACGTTTCGCCAAAACAAAATATTACACAAATATGTTTAAAGAAAACATAGATAATCCAAGACAAACTTGGAAAACAATAAATTCAATCATAACTAACAGTCCAAAGAACTTGACAAATAAAATTGAAACTTTTACCATCAATAACATAGACATAAATGACCCGAAGCAGATATGTACAGCGTTTAATGACTTCTTTACATCGGTTGGTGAAAATTTTGCTGCGAGCATCCCATCACATTCAGATGACGTAAATACAATAAACATGGAACCAAAGCCATTACAGTCCCTCTACATGGCCAATACAAACAAACTAGAAGTTTTAAAAATTATATCAAAACTAAAAACTAATGCCTCTCCAGGGGTCGATGGTATGACAACTAACTTACTCGGATTCTGTAAAGAAAAATTAGCGGATCATCTTGTTATTCTCATTAATCAATCATTAGCGAGTGGACTATTTCAGGATCAATTAAAGCTAGCAAAAATCGTTCCAATTCACAAAGAAGACTGCAAAAAAAATCCATCTAATTATCGTTCAATATCAATACTCCCAGTCTTCTCCAAAGTATTTGAACATGTAATCAAAAATAGACTAACAAAATATCTCACAACTAATAATATTCTCACGCCTCAACAATATGGGTTCAGAAAATTCTCCAACACGAAATGTGCTGCCTTTGATTTTATACTAACTAACTCTTCAAAAACACAGATCAAGGAAAATATGAAGCGGGCATTTTCATAGACCTCAAAAAAGCGTTCGATACGGTTGATTATAAGATTCTGTTAGAAAAGCTTGAATATCTGGGCATCGTGGGCAAAAATCTAAAACTTTTATCTAGTTATCTTACGGGTAGGTGCTCTTCGGTTGAAAAGAATCAAGTGATCATAGAAATATAACATGTGGTGTACCACAGGGCTCGATTCTCGGGCCTTTATTATTTTTGATTTATATAAATGATATTGCAAAATGGGGATTGAAAGGTACCCTTCTACTTTATGCTGATGACACAATATTATTCTATCATAATACTAATTTGAACGAAATGGAAAAAGACATGGAAAGGGATTAGGGTCATCTAGCCGAGTGGTTGAGAATCAATAAACTTAGCCTTAACATTAAAAAGACTCACTATGTGCTATTCGGGAATAGGAAAGGACAACGCCTTAACATTTCCCTGGGAATAAACAAACTGGAACAAACAGATGTCGCGAAGTATCTAGGACTTTTAATTGACTCACGGCTTACATGGAAAAACCATTTTGACCATGTTAAATCAAAGATTGCTCCGGTGACCGGTGTAATGTACAGACTACGTAGATTGCTTCCCACAGCCATACTGCGATCATTGTACTATGCTATGATTCACTCCCACTTGGCATATCTTTCGAGTATCTGGGGCTTTGCTACCAAAAAAATGATATCGGAGGTGCAAATAATCCAAAATAGAGCCATGCGTAACATTTTTGGCTTGCCTTGGGATATACCTGTTAAAGATATTTACCGTCACGCACTTGTTTTTCCATTTAAGATGGTTCCTAGCTTTGAAATAACAAACACCATTTTAAATATTATTTAGTGTAACACCCACACAAATATAAAACTGAACTATAACAACGATGTTCACCAATATAATACACGACAACACAACAAACTACATATATCTAAAATACACTCAACAAAGTTCGGACTGAAATCATTAGAATATATTGCCTACACTAACTATAACAAATTGCCTGAAGAATTAAGACAGGTATATGCCTCTAACAAATCTCGAAACGATATATTGAAATCCTATTTTTTCAAATGTTATTTGGAAAACGAGTCATAAGTAGGTACAAACTCTGTTCTGATAGCCGTCCTAATTATCTCCAAATACCAAACTTTGTAGATCCAGAGATGATGGGCTTTTTTAATCTTCTCGTGTATTTTGAATGTAAAACATCTTGTATTAGGTCTGTTTATTTTTGAGCCCGTACTTTTTAATGTATTTTCCTGATTTTGTTTTTATGCATTTCTATAGTCCATCATTGAGGATACTTTTTCAACTTTTGACACCAACTGTACATAAATCAAATGAGTGATTATAATAATTCATAAAGTCTTATAAGACAATTTTTTTGTGACATATCTGTTAAGTGATTCTTCATATGTTGTGTCTGTATGTTGCTTCTGTGAAATGTTTTGTAATTTTTTTCTTCATACATTGTGTCTGCACATTGGGTTGGGTTGGGTCTAATTTTTCTGTACAAAACTCTTTTTTTATTTTTTTACTCTTCTATTTCAAAACTACCAATTGGCGATCCCTTAATGAGTTTAATAACTCATGGGAATACAACATCGTTTGTTGTATGTTTTAAAAAAATAAAAAATAATAATAATATGTGTGTAATGGTGACCGGATAAATCATCACAATGATAACTCATCACATCTTTAAAAAGTTATATAAAGTCATGGAAAGTGATGGAACAAAAACATTATTAACTGGGTTAAGTGGGTTAGGTTAGGTTAGGTTAAAAAAAAAAATCATCTTTTCTAATGACTTTATATCACTTTTTAAAAGTGTGTTGAATTGTCACTGTGTTGAGTTATCATGGAACCGTATGTAATATTATATTATTACCAAGCCCATATTGAAAGAATAAAAAAAAAATTAAAAACATAAAATATAAACTTAGCTTACACTTTAAAAGTTAAAGTAAATCCGGCCGGCGTGGTCTAGTGGTATACGCTTTTGACTACAGATCCGAAGGTCGCGGGTTCGAACCCGGCGTGCGCAAATAAATTTTATTTGATTAATTTGTGTTATTTCACAATTAATTAATTTAAAATAATATAGTATATTTGCGGCACGTTCCAGAGTGGAAGATACTCTCAGTATCGCCCTGGTGTAAGACCACCATTCAGAATTGAAACGTTGCTTGAAATGGCTTTAGCCGTGTTTGGTGACCAGATCTGAATAGCCAGGTACTTCCCCACCTTCCTCTTCCCCATCTCCCTCCCCTCCCCAATACCCTCAGCCTCACAACATACCCCAATTGGGGATGCCATAGTCTCACTGGCTCCAGACGGGAGCAGTTGGGACTCTTGTGCGGTAATACTGTAAAAAAAAAAAAAAAAATTAAATTTCACAACTCCCTTCGCACATGACGCTTAATTTTTTTATTAATTGATATTGTTTACAATTTCAAATAATGACCTGGACTCACCAGAGCTGATATTAAAAAAATCATATTCTGTCATAACACGATAAACCATTTTATTCCACTTGCTGGAATGTAGAACCAACATTGAAAAAAATTTCACTAACCCACGTATATATGGGCAATGTAAGACAAAATTTCACAATATAGTCATTTTTGCAATAATCTTCAGAGATGTCGATTAAAAATAACACTTACGATCTTAAGTTAATACGTGAGTATCGAATGGCGTGAGTATCTCCGATCCTTATCCGATATTTTTCTTCCTCTTCCCCTTACCTAAAATTATTTTTAATATCCATTAAAACTTCATCTCCAAGCAACTTTAGCATAAGAATTTTTTTTGTAACTTTAATTAATTTAATATTATAACTTAAATATCAGGTTAAAAAAATAGCATCTCCAATAATACATGTTTCCAATGATGTCCTGTATGTATATAATATAAATAATATGTAAATTTTACGTTCATTGGTCAAATGCATTATACTACTTTTGTATTGTTTATCGAGGAATCGGTGGATGCAATCTGTTAGCTATAAGTTGAATAGATTGTCTAGTCTATAGTTACTAATAGACTGTAAAATATATATATATATGTGTACAACACCGTTGGGGTGAATTAAAAATTGTAAAATGAAAGCTTAATTTTAAAACAGTCTTTCAATGTATGTATGGTGCAAAAAAAATTCTCTCGTAGAGCTTTTTTATAATACTCCTAATGTCCCAACGTTCATCTATCAAATTCCTCCCACTGATATCAAAAACATCCCAAATATCATATGAAAGGAGACAGATCTAAAATGAAGCTGTTCACGGATGGCCGGGTACAGATGCACCGGAGATAAGCCACCATGATGAGTCCGGAGATTTAATGTAATTGGGTACTTGTCAGAGATTATATTGCCCTTTGAAGAGATGCTGGGATCAGCTGTTTCAACTCCGGGACAACTCTGATTGGAAGGTCTGGCGTCACTTTATATCGGATTACATCGGATCAACATTTTAATGGCAGGTGTTGAATTGAATAAAACATGTTTGGCGAGGTTTGTATTCTGGGAACGAGGGATACAGAATTCAGTGGCGATATTATAATACACGTTTAAAACATAATAATATTCATATGAATGATTGTTTATGCAATGCTAGCTCCTTACTTATGAATTGAGATAACATCAGATATATTCTCAGAACTTCTGTTTTAGTGAGACCTTATTCATACAAATTTAACACGCACACTTTATTCGCGCAAACATAGTAGAAAATAAACCTTTTGCACAATTATTTTAAGCTGTTTAACTCTTGAACGGTGAACTCTAGCGTTATGAATTTAGAACCGGTTTTCGGTTCGACAATGTACAATAGAGCTTTAAACGTGGATAAAACTGGCAAAAATTGATTGTATGTTTTATATTTTTCAATCGTAAATCTCGTGTGAAGCCTGGTAGTTTAGCAAGGACGGGTGTAGCAGAATTTGAACAATTTATCAACATAAAATTCAAGTTCTGCGTAAGTCCTATTCTTGTTAGGTTATTTCACCATTGGCCGGTTGTTTCAAAGTACTTGAATACTTACAGACTAGAATAAAACTTTCACAGTATTTTGGTGAATTATTGAAATTCTGTGAAACAACTTGTCCTAAGTATCCTTCGAAAGCATAACAGATATATAAAGCGAAAACTTTAAGTCTTATCATCAGCAAAACCTCTCGAATGGAGAGCAGTGGCGTAGTCAAAACTGGACACCTTATATTTTGCAGGTTCAGGTTACCTACGTAGGTTTTTATTACCTACCTGCAATTTCTAGGTCGAATAAACTATTTTCTGCTATTTTCCATTAACAGCTCTAGAGCTTTGAATATATTCCATATTTTTGAACCAAATCAAGGGCGAAACCGGATAGTAAGCTGTTTTTTTTTTATGTGAGACCTCACAAAAGCGTCCCTGCCTGTACAGTGTACAAACAGGGGAACTATGTCACCACCCGGTTGGGTGGCGTTGTGAAGCGGAATAAGGTAGGGGCTGTAGGAAGGGATTTGTTAATGCGGGCCTTGAAGAGGCTCGGATTATAGGAGGGAGGAAAAACAGATGCCGGTAGCTCGTTCCACATACGAGCCGACTTACACAAAAACGAGTGGTAAAAAATCCAACCCAACGGCTTAAGTTTCACCGAATCGCTCCATGTACCGCCCCCAAATATGCGTCACATATCCGAGTAGATCGCCACACGATCGGTTTCGACGAAATCCATATTGCCGATTGCTTGAGATATTGTTATTCTCGAGATATGTGAGCAATTTGTTGTTAACCACCCTTTCTAATACCTTTGAGAGTATGGAAGCGATAGCAATGGGGCGGTAGTTAGAAGGGTTGGAGCAGTTCCCTTTTTTTGGGATTGGGTGGACGATTTCCTTTTTCCAAAGATCAGGCACCTTTCCACCTTTGAGAGAGAGCCTAAATAATTTCGCGAGCACTGGAGTCACTTCAGCAGAACACCTCTTGAGGACCAGGGCAGGTATTCCGTCCGGCCCGCTGGCTTTGTCGACTTTCAGCTCGTTTAAGACTCGGAGAACCTCTCTGTTCCGGATCTTTGGTTCCTCCATTTGAAAACCGCAGTGCGGAATGGAAGGGGGAGTCTCTCCGTTATCTTGAAGAGTTGAGTTTTCCGCGAAAATTTTGCCTAATAATTCAGCTTTCTCGCGGGCCGAGTTAGCCAGCCGACCATCAGGCTTGGTCAGAGGTGGGAAAGTGGTTCTGCGGAAATTTCTTCCGATCGAGCTAGCGAGTGACCAGAAAGCACGGCTACCAGTGGGGCAGTCAGCCAGCTTTTTCGCAATTCTCTGGTTGTGATCGCTTTTAGCTCTATTTAGAACTCTCTTACAATCCCTTGCCCATTTTCGGTATTCCGAAAGGTTATTCATGGAGCTAATCTTCCGGAGTGCATTAAAAGCCGTATTTTTGAGTCTGACAGCTTCAGCACAGCGATGGTCAAACCACGGTTTTCTGCCCGCTCCAGAGGATTTGACGGACAAGGGAATGTAGCAATCCATTGCTGATGTGATTACTTCTCCTACCTCGCGTGCACAAATTGATGGGTCCTCGGAGCTAAAGCATACAATACTCCAAGGAAAGGCGCCGAAGAAAAACCGCATGCCGTCCCATTTTGCTGCCTTGTAGTGCCATACCTTCCTCTTTACATGTTTGTCAGGTTGACGGTTCATGGAAGTTGGGACAGAGGTGGTAATAAGGCAGTGGTCAGAGGATCCTAAGGGCGCTGTCACTTCCACCCTGTACCCGAGTGGCTCACTAGTGAGAAACAGATCGAGTAGGTTGGCTCGATGTGATGGGATGTCTGGTATTCTGGTCGGGATTCTATGAGTTGGCTTAGTCCATGGATAAGAGCAAAGGATTCCGCTGATCTACCGGCAGAGTTCGTTGGGCCCGAGAACTTCAGCCATTGTTCATTATGAACATTGAAGTCCCCCAGGATTACAAACTCGGCCGATGGGTAACGGGGCAAGAGAATATCTACAGTGTCACTCAAGTATTACAACTCAACAGTGTCTGATTCGGTAAGGTTTGGTGAGCGATATAGGCACGCATAGATTCTCATCATACCGGTGAGATCCACACGTACCCATAACACTTCGTGTTTTGCGCTCTCGATATTTGCAAGACGAGCGCAGCTGATGTCAGCACGGCTATAAAGGCAGACATCTCCTTTTGGCCTGAAAAGGCTTTCCAGATGATATCCTGGGCAGTTCAGATAGGAGGTATCTGGGGGCTCGGCAATCTGAGTTTCCGTAAGGAAGAGGAGATGGGGATTTTGTGAGAGAAGGTGGTAGTGGATGGGAGTATGTTTTTTGTTATGGATGATTCCTATTAGTGAGGTAAAACAAATCTCAGTATCGCCCTGGTGAAAGACCACCATTCAGAATAGCCAGTTATCTCAATAGCCAGTCATTAATCGCCAGATACAACCGGGGATGCAATAGTCTTACTGGATTCAGACAGCTTGAAGCTATTGGAATTCGTGTAAAAGTATTCAAAAAAATATTTAAAAAGGAATAAATTCAACACTACTGATGTTGCAAAGCTGTAAGAGTCGGTGTTAGAAGGTGATGCTAGGATAAGCCAATTACACTCGAAGGACTAGTCCCAAAACTAAGTCAACTGCCATTATGTTATATGGGACAATTAAATCCTATACATCCGCTAAACTCGATGGACAGTTTTCCTCAATATTTAATATCTAAACTTCTGGAACATAAGATAAGCCCGGATTTGAGTATAGGAGAAAAGGGACTCGCCCGTCGCAGGTGGGGCCACTAAGTCTGCCAGCTTCACTAGTAATATGAATGTTAAATTTGCAAAATTTATATTCCTCGGTCTCCTTTACGTTAAACATCAATCCTTCCTGTCTGAGCTATTAATTTACACCATTTAAACTAAGCTGCACTGAGCATACTGTGCGTTTGCAAGGTAGGTTTCGACATCTTCTTCTTCTTGCAACAATTATTCCAATCGTGGTGACCTTTTAGGATAGGTACATTGGGTAGGTAGGAAAATTGCAGGATTTAAGACTGAGGATTCCTATCCACCAAATCTTTGCGAATACATACCTACCTACTCCTATATATACCTGCTGTGCAAACAAGTACCTACCTACCAGGATAATTTGTTTATCTTATGGTACATATACATTTGCGAATATAAACGCGGACCGAGCCACGAATTCCGAGAAAGGAATGAACCAACTACAAGCCAAATACAAGTACTACAAAAAAGAAATAAAATCCGCCAAAAATGATCCCAAAAAAATCTGGAAAATCGTCAAAGATATTACTTTCTCCAATCCGAAAAAAGACTCGAAGATCAAAGTACTGTTAATAAATGGAAACAAAACCCTTACAAAAAATGAACCTGGTAAAATAGCTAATTTTATTAACTCCCAATTTGCAAAAGTCGGATCTAACTTGGCTGAAAAAATTCTTCTAAAAAACGGCACAACAGAAGACTCTTTAACCAAACTATCCTCTACCATACAACCAAATCATTCGTTTTATGCTCACAAAATAAGTACAAAGGAAATCTCGGATTTAATTATTTCTCTCAAACCAAATTGCGCTGTGGGCCCAGATAACCTCTCCAATCATATACTGATTAGTCTCCGAGAACATATACTTATACCACTTCAACATATTTTCAACCAAAGTCTCAGCCTCGGCATTGTCCCCGATCACCTAAAAATAGGTTGTATTACTCCAATACATAAATCGGGAGACAAAACGCTGATCTTAAATTACAGACCAATCACTCTGCTAAATTCGCTATCGAAACTACTAGAAAAAACTATGAAAAAAAGACTGCTCGCATACCTTGATAAACACAAACTGATCTCCACCCGTCAATTCGGGTTTCGAGCGAAAATGGGAACAGAAGACGCCTTATCGGAACTAACCACCTACATAGTGAAAAACCTAGATGGCGGTTCAAAGGTGTTAGGAGTGTTCTTAGACCTAGCAAAAGCTTTCGACACCATCTCACACAAATTACTCCAACAAAAACTCAAAAACATTGGCATAACAGGTCCACCACTAAAATGGTTCATTAGCTACATTGAAAATAGACAACAAATTGTAAAAATAAATAATCAAGAAAGTGACAAAGTAGGCAACAGGTATGGAGTACCCCAAGGCAGCGTCTTGGGTCCCATACTGTTTCTCATCTACATTAACAGTCTAACTGAGATAAGCCTAGGGAACATAGAGTACAAAGTAATCAGTTATGCAGATGACACTGTAATTTTATTCAAAGCCCAATCATGGGAAAACGTCTTCAAACACACGGAAACAGGGATGACTGAAGTAAATAGATGGCTAATAAATAATCTACTGACACTAAATATTTCTAAAACTAAATACTTAACTTTCAGTAAAACATTAGCTGGTCAGCCAGATAGTCGCCCACAACTTCATCTTCACCCCTGCACAGTTACCTCATTAACTAACTCACGCTGTGTTTGTGACAAAATTGATTATGCGCAAAATATTAAATATCTCGGTTTAACTGTTGACAATAACTTAAAATGGGATCTCCAAATCAACCTAATTACAAAAAAAATACGGAAACTCTCTTACATCTTCAAAACAATTCGAAACATTATGTCACTACCTCAGCTAAAAAATATATATTTTGCACTCTGTCAAAGTATTCTTATGTATGGTATTTCAGTATGGGGAGCAGCAGCAGAGACTCATCTCAAATCACTTAAAATCAATCATAAAACAATAATCAGAATTATGTTTAGAAAGCCTTATCAACATCCGACAGAACAGCTAATGATCAACAATAACCTATTAGACATAAATAAACTATTCATAAAGAAGATCATCTACAAAAACTGCATAAAAATATCACCACACTTCATAACTCACTCGCAAAACACAAGAGCAAACACACACAATCAATTACAAGTACCATATATCAAATCAAATTTTGCAAAAAAACATGAATCTTACTTGGCACCACATATATTCAATAAGTTTGTAGCCCAAACAAAGACCTACGTCGCATCTAATAATTTGAATTGGGTATTCAAAAGATTTTTAAACTGGTTGAATGTCAAAGAAAGAAGAGAGATAAGTAATATTCTTAATATCTAAAATTATATATTTTCTTTTTTCTACTCTGTTTTTAAATTCTGATTTTCCTCTTATTTTATTATTATTATTTTTACTATAATATATATATTTCCTTTTTTTTTACCACTTATTTGTTTTTATGTAATTAGAAATTGTTAGTTACCAGCCTCAGAACAGACTTTGTCTAGTGAGGAGGGTAAGGAGAAAAATCATGTATGTACATAACTAATAATAAATAAACGCCCGGGTTGCCGGCACTGAAATTGAAATTGAAAACTGAAAGCGGCGTTTCGCGCCATTTATGGTTGATTTGATCCTTTCCCATAAGTTGAGGTTCAGTTCAGCAGTTCGGCTCGCGTATGTATACGTAGTATTAAGCTGGGTCCAGACATGTTCTTTTGTCCGTACCGTACCTCCGTTTCGTACCAGCGTCGCGATCCAAAAACTCTGGACGCATCATCTTTTGTCCGTACCGTACCTCCGTTTCGTATCCGCGTCGCGATCAAGAGCCCGTATCTCCGCACTCCATTTCGAAAGACAGTTCCTCCCATGCATCTTGCTTTATATTTTTATTATAATAATTCCTGTTTCCGGGATCCCACAGAACTTCCCTGGCCCTATATCCATCGATAAGCTTCACAATATTATAGTTATCCCACTGCATTTTTCACGCTGATTCGGGTAGTGACAGAGAACACGACCAATGCACGCCACGAACACGTCCAGACTGGCGCAGACCCGTACCGTATCGCCTTTGAACGGGTCGAAAAACCGACTCGCGATGGATCGGAGCGTACCTCTATCCGTATCGAGACGCCGTACCACCGTACCGTACCGAACGGGCGTCCAAACTAGCGTTTTTGATCGCGACGCTGATACGAAACGGAGGTACGGTACGGACAAAAGAACATGTCTGGACCCAGCTTTAGGCGGCTAGTTCGCCAACTCGCCAACTCATGAACGCCGTCGCCAACGTTGGGGCATACATTGGCCGGTTAAAAACGGTCTTTTATGCGGCAAATCGAAAATAATACATTTTAAATCGTTAAGTACAGAAAATTTATTATTGTGTACTATCGTTTTTTTGGAAAATATTTAAAAAGAAAAAATTAAAATACCTTACCCATTGGCATTTTGATTAATGTGAATAGAGAGTCCCAACTGCTCCCAACCGTCTCGAGCTAGTAAGACTACGGCATCCCAACCTGGGTATGTTGTGGGGATCTAGGTAGTGGAGAGAGAACCCGTGACCTTCGGGTTGCTAGTCGAGAGCCTTTCCCCTCGACCACGAAGGCGTCAAATCTAGATGGACGTGGAAGTTATCTCAGACGCGACTATTTATTAGTACAGCACGTTTAATTATTAATCATCGTAAATAATTGCTCACGCAATACTCAACACGACCGTCTCCGCTGAACGCGTATTGCGAAATGAAGACAGAGCCAACGTGTGAACGCTGTAGGTGGATTGGCGGCAAAATCCTTCAATGTGTGCAAGAAAACCGACAAAAATAAGGTTGACCGGCCAACATTGGCGACCAACGCATGTAACGGCCAAGTCGTCCTGTACACGTTGGGCCAACGTGGACTAGCCGCATTACATGTGTTTTGAAAAACTTTTTCCTTCTTCCGATATCATTTATTAGAAAAAATATAAAGTAAATTTGTGCGGTGGAGTGTGTCATGAAATATTTATGTTTTACGTAAATTACGCCGATTAGGGTTATTTTTTATATAATTTATGAACTTTTACTTTCTCCATCAGCCTGAGTTATTGGCAATGGCTTTAGTTGTGGCCTTACCGGATTGCTTCTCTCACGGTCTGAAATTTATGTGCCATCTGTTTTGTGAAATTTCTCCTCTCCGAGTGCATCGATTGACCACAATTCGCAAACCCTCGTTGCCTTTGCGCGTATTCTGTTACAAGTGATATGTGATTCAGTGACGCTGCATTTACGATTTGCAATGTTTTGAAACACCGGACAGATTAATTGTTTTCAACTGTGACGTATTTCCATTCAATACAATATAGGGGCTAAAACTCTAAAAGAGAAATGTTGGGTACTAAATGAGGGCTAAAAAGCAATAAACGTTTTATTTTCCTCAATTTAATGTGGCTTTTAAGGTTTCAGTATAAAATGTGTTTCATTATTGTTACTAACGCAGTTAATAGTCTGAATTCCACTTATAATTAGAGAATTAAAATAATTTTCTGTTAAAATATTATATTACATGTAGGTTTTTTTTAATATTAACTCCGCACAAGAGGCCCTGAAGAAAATAATTTCCCTCAGGGCCTATGTCATCTTTGGGGATGCTGTGTGGAGGGTCTTTTTGTGGAGAGGAAGGAGTGAACATGGGTCTTGAAGAGTCCCAAGTTGTAGGAGGGAGGAAACACAGAGGCCGGCAGTCCGTTCCACAGCCGAGCTGTTGAACCTAAGAACAAATCGTAGAAGCGACCCGTTCTCATGTAACAAATGTCAACCGTGTACAAATGTTGGGCGCGCGTTTGGCGTGTATCCCGACTACGCACCGGTGCCGAAGGGATCAATGACGCTAGTTCCTCAGAGCATCTTCCATTGTAATACCCATAGAACAAGGACAGCATACCTACCTGACGCCTGTGCTCTAAAGATTGCAGTCCGTTTGTTAAGATTGGGGAATCTATCAAACGGACCGCCCGTTTCTGCACAGAGTCAAGGGTTTTTTTTCAGGTATTTTGGGGCTCCGGACCAGAGATGGCTGCCAAATTCGACAGTAGGGCGCACTTGCGATTTGTACAGGGTCAGCAGTTGTGTACTATTAAAATATATAGGTAGGTACCATATCGTTTGTATGATTCACAGAATCAGTTCTGATTTTTAAAATGACAAATAAATACAAAAAATGAGTTCATTGAACCAGAGTTAAGCTGGACTCACAGACATCCTAAATTAATACATTTAATTATAATTATTTTGTAATACAGTAATTAAGAGGAAGCTACAAGCCAAAAATGTGTATATTCTTGGTATACCTTATATTGTAGGTAATAGGCATTATAATCGTTTGAAAAATTTAGTCTAGAAACGTTTGATTTCAAGCAAAAAACTGCTATTTATTATTTGTAAATAATTTTATAAGAAAGCCAAAAAGTTAATCAACTAAAACTGTCACAGATAATCTTAGCTATAATACTGTATTTTTAAAAGCTGTTTCCTTTACGCGTTCATACATTACAATTGAGAAAAAAAATAGTAGTTAGTATTTATATTTTTTATTGAGTAATTTTTTTATTTGTATTCTACTCCAGCGAAACGATAGAAACACCTTCAATTTATCTAAAGCATATTTTTTGGTATTCGTAATTCACACCAATTCGTTATAAAGATTAATCAAAATAGGGATTCAGCATTAAGCTTAGCCTTGGAAATGTTATATCACATTTTTTATTAATTTGTGCCGTTTCATTGTCAATTCATTTAAAATAATACATTCAGGGTGTAATAGCATATACCCAAAGGATTTTAACCAGCGATTCCTAAGCAAATTTTAATTTTAATACGTCATTTTGAACCTACTTGGCTATTTCAATTATAATGATATTGTACTGCAAAATACTATAAACGAATCGGTTTAAAAGAAATGTCTGTGTGTATAGGTGTATGTATATATATACATATAAACACAGACGTTTGTATTAATCCGCTTTATTTAACAGATAATATTAAAATAGTTGAGATTTTCATGGTTAAAAGTATTATAGTGATGATTAGTGACGCGTTTTGCTACCTCCTTCTTTATCCAACATTTCGGACAGCATTGCAGTGTCCCCAAAAGATACCCCAAAAATAAATGACTTTGGTAATGTAATAGTTGTAATATTTTCCTGATGAAAGGGCGCTTCTGAAATCTGGTAACGCAATTTGTTAAAAAAAGAGTGGCTTAAAATAAACGTATGTATTTATATTAAATTTAAAAAAAACGAAATAAGAAGACATGTACCTACGTAATAAACAACATTTAATAGGTAACCAGTTACTTCCATATATGTAAGATTGTATCGAACGTGATGCCAATATACTATCTAACGAATACTCAAAAAAATTTACTGTTAGTATCTTCCAATGAAATTCTATTTTTTTTGGATATATATAAACTTTTGCACTGACGGTTGTACCGAAATCAGATGTTTTAATTGAGAACATTCCATAGCAAAGCTACCAATATCGAAACGAATATTTTTATTTACGTGGTAGGTTAGGTGCATATTTATTTACAACAACTGTTAATTATTTATTAAGTGTAATATCCATTCAAACCCAAAGCCAGTTGTGTAAAATGGCTGTGGAAATAATATTTATTTAGTCTCTCTGGCAGTTCTGCAGCTCTGCACGTTCGGCGGTGATTTAGTATTCATTCGGTCGACTGAGCACAAAATCGAAGGAGGATTCTGGAAACTGCATCATTTAGAATCCATTCAGTGAACTTCTTGCTGCTCCTCCGGCAGGGGAAGTGAAACTTTTAATAATTCTCGTTAAACTAAAAATAAATAGTGTAATTATTATTGCGACCGCAGCAAGCCAGTAGGTACATTAATGAGGTAGGACTTGGAAATTTTGTTAATCGTCAACTATCTTCTACTAGCAGAGATTCTGAGTGAAAAATGAGAAAGAAAACAATATAAATATACTCGTAATGCATTACTTATAATAATCGTAGACATATTTACACAGAGAAACTTATTGCTGAATGAACTAACTGTATAGATTTACAGGGATCGTACAGGAGGTTTTGTACGATCAAATTGATAACTTAAAAATTCCGAATCAATAGACTTAACTGCCGACGATTTGTATCAATATTCCGAGTAAAGTTACGCTGTCGATACCTGCACCGATATTGTCGGGAAACAAATTTAAAAAAAATCGTTTTACAATGGCAACACTGGCGCATTTGTCTATGAATTAACATCCCTGAAAGTCAAGCAAATTAAAACTACTAATAAATTGACAATATCCAAATAAAATATGAGATTAAATACACATTAGCACTATTGGCAGTCCGCAAATATTTTTTGACATCAAAAAGGGAGTTAATTAGTTAATGAGGTCTTCAAATATAACTAAAAAAATTCGTTTCTTCAAGCTGGAACGTAATAAATTAATCGCGTTTTATATGAATTAGTTAAGTCTATGAATTGTGTTTACAAATTCTTTCAATTCTAAGAGCTACGTTAGTTCACTTCCATCCATTGAAAAGCTAGTTATTTTGTATAACGAACGAAATTATTCGGAAAGTTGTGTATATTTACAGCTTATCTGGGAGGCCGCTTTTGCCTACCGACTATCGGAATCATATTCTGAACGAGCTCGCAAAAATCGCTTACTGACAATAGATGACGGATTTTTTCAATTTTGTCTTGATATAGGGTTTTATCGATCGAACTTGCTAGATAACTTCAATTCTGTAGAATACAAAAACTGTTAGTTTTAATCCGCGGAAAACCTACGTAAACTCAAAATGTAATCGATCATTCAAAACACCGATGTATACCTAACGGTTACAGTTGTAACTACAACTGAGCACAGAAGATAAAGCTAAATAGAGTTTTGTGTTATTTTCTATATTTGTTTTCTGTATTTCTGAGAGAATATCTGTTAGCCCAGGTAAGGTACGTACGTATATGATTTGAGATTTTCACAGCCAAAAGTATTACAGTGATTTTTGTTATGCTACCTACTTCTTTAGCCAAAGTTTTGGACAGCATTACAGTGTCTAAAATATATTATTTAAATGCTCACCCCTGACTTTCTGGACATGTTCATAACATTCACACACAGTGAACACTTGCGCAGATGGAAAAGGATTTATCTACCGCGGGTGATAAATAATAGCGCAAATCACATCTTATACATATTGAGACATGCAGCATCGGATGAGCAATACGCGCAGTCTGCAGCTGCCGGGAAAGCTGGGATAAAATATGACAGGTTTCCTTCGACTTGTTATTATCTTCATCATTTATCTTCCGAGATGCGAGATGCTGTGTGCAGTGCATTTACCTACGTCTTCTTGTGTTTGAACGGCGGCTTCGTGCCTCAAGACTTCAAGAGCTGGTGTTGGAGATCTCAGATAATCCCAGGAACTAGAAATGAGTAATGAGGGTATTAATAGTGCTGCAACTGAAGAAATTTAATTACATAGTACGAATATTTCCAGATAAATATAGATATTATGTTGGAATCGCAAGTGACTTGAGTTGATTGTAGATTTGTTCATCGTTTAATCATTGGACTTAGGTTTATGACGCGTTTTAAGAAAATTATTTACTTCAAAGGCGACCCAACGTACATTTGAACCAACATTAAAATTTGCAGTAGTAATTAATCTTAATATTGCAAATTGATTCAATGCGTCAGATCCCGCATATGAGACAAGTATCGCGTCAACAAAAAACAACTCCTAATGATACGAGATGGGAAAATAATTACAGAAAAATTATACATTCCTTACTCGGTAATAAATACCTTATTAACCAACATAAAAAGAATAAATTTAGAAATTAATTTTATATTTAGGTACTATAATTGTTTAAATTGAATTTCTTTGCGTCGCACTGTTAAGGCGCCATTAATAAAACCCCTTACGTAGATGGCGATAAGGTTTAAATTCCCGCTTAACACCATCCGCCTGTTTTGATTTATGCAAGAAAAAAACATGGCCAAAAAGGGCCTTTTATTTTATTTTGTGGATGTTCAGGCATAAATATTTAATTTTTTCCGATCATTTTATAAATAACTTAATTTGCCACATTATACAATAAAATCATAACCGAAAATGGGTTCGTAAGTAGAAGATTTTGAACTTTAAAGCAGTTTTCATGGGCCCTATACATTATTTTTTTCGGGGCTTATAAAAAGACTTATCTAAAAAATACTCGATTATTTCAAAGCCCAAGATGTATTCTACTCGCAGGATTGAATTAAAGCATCTGAAACATTTCTAGGCGACCAAATTTTCAAACCAAAAACACATGATTTTGCATTACTGCATATGGCATTGCCTTAAGCGTATTTTTATGTGATTAATCAATTTTAGATAAATTATTATTTTATCACCGAGGAAAACCTTTATGGTTCATACTCGAGTATCGGGTACCTAATGGGTTGATTGTTCGGCTAGTAGTCGGGAAAATTGTGTTCAAATCTCACATTGGCTAACAATTTAAACCGTTTTCAATCGGTGCTCATTAAGATCAGAATCATAATTTAGTAAGTAGGTATTATAAGCGAGAAGGTTAAAATTTCATACGTTTAATACTTTATGTTTACTTGCACGGAGAAAAATGAGTATCACTAAATTATTAAGAATCTTTTTAAATTATTGGTAATCCGGCTATTACCAATAATTTAAAAAGTATTGCAAGCCTTAACAAATGCTAATTAATAAATTAACAGGTTTCCTGATATTTGTTTAGAAATTTACTAATGCAAATAATATATTCTTAATTTACAAAAAGATTATCGGGAAACCTGTTTATTCATTCGTCTAGGCCTGCAATCCCGGTTTTAACCGGATTACCAATAATTTGAAGTGTTTGGCATGTGCATTTGCCTTGATAATATATCATGACGACTTGCGAAAATAGATTCTTAATAAATTAGCAATACTGAATTTGTGAAAAATATCATGCAATTATTTCAATTATTAGTAATATCAAGAGTACCATTCAATCGATTCTTCACTTAATCAATCAAAGTAACTCACTGCGAACTCCCGCAGAGGTATAAGGTTTCGACATTCTGTCACAACACGTGTCAGATCTCACAGCTGGCGACCATAGCCGCTGTCGACCCCGACTTCTTGCACCATCCTTCATCCAGCCATCGCCGGGTAACCCGATATGACCGCCCCGGTTGACAGGGATTTCTTAGCCTGCTTACCCGCAGTTACAAGGTGGATATAATTAAATTGATTGTGATGATTGGTCGTTTAATCGTTAAATGAAATTAATATCAATATCAAATTTATGTTCCGTATTTTAAAATTTATCATGGTACCTACATCTCGCTAGTAAAACTGTGTATTTAACGTGCGGTTCCAACAAATCAAACTGTCCATAATATTAGTGGTATTCTTACTCCTATGCTAGGTGTTAGCCTTCGCTGGCTTCGAGTAACACAAACCGTCAAAAGGTCTATTCACATCTACCGGCACGTAACGTGCCAGACACGTAGCATAACAGACATGGCTCAATTAGTTTCATACATTGTGTGTGAAGACGTTCACATCATAGCGTAGCGTACCGGCACAGACACGGGCCGGCACCCACAATATAATGTTTTGTCTTTACTGTCGCATACCTGCGCCTGCGCAGTTTAGTACAAAATGGCGCCGCATCCACAGCTGATCGTGACACTGCATGGGCTAAACCATCCGAATTCGATTTAGGTTCATACAAGAGAATTCGCTTTAATTTGAAATGGAACAAATTTAAATCGGGTTCGCACGGGTTCACCCACATAATCATTTGCCCAGTATCAATAATCAGCTGTTGATGCACCGCGATTGTACTCACTGTCGCCATTATGCCGTTTTTGCCAGTCACAGTGTCGGTATATTGTACCCATGGAAGGGCAAGGTTTTATCTGCCACTTTTATTAAACTGAGATATTGAGGTTCAAAGTTCGAATTTCGAATACACTTGAAATTATTTTAAGTTTTATGAAACTTTGCGTTAAGTCAATTTTGGACAAAATGTCAGAGAGAACCTGACAATCCCAAGGGAACGATAGTAAATACTCGCGTCTGTACCGTGACGGCCACGCAACGTTTTCTGTTCACATCTACCGGCACAGACACGTAGCGTGACAGACAACGGCTCATCATACATTATCTATGAAAACGTTTACATCATAGCGCAGCTAATGGAAGGCGTGTTGGGAAGATTACTTTCATTGAAGAAGTCTAGATTGTCATTTCAATCTCTTTTAAACGTTATCAGACGTGATTGAGTCTTTGAAACATTAAACTCGACTAGGTTATTCTTACCCCAAGATGAACGATGACTACGTTTATTCTTCCACTGGAAAAAATCTGAAACATCTAGCGCGGACGCTCAGAATAGTTGATTTGTGTGCCTGATTTTAGATTTAAAAAAATGCCCTTGACTTGCCTGCAGTTTACTGCAAAATTCAGTTTTCTTTGATTCGTGTTTCCACGACGACAGTTTGTTATTCTCGCGCGTCGGGTTGCCATGGCGGCAGTTTGTTGATATCGCGTTAAACCCCTTGACAGAGCTATTCGAAAATAATTTGAAGCCGCAGGGTGAGGAAAAAGAGAGAAAATATTTGGAAAATGCCTTTAGCTTCTTAATTTTATCCTGACATGTCCCATTGCTCGTTTTCTCAAATACCTAGCCCGAAAAATCATGAGCACTCAATGCATAGGCGATATGAAAGTATAAAATAAATATTAATTTAAATAGTTCATTATATACTACTTTGCAAGCAAATCATTTAAAAATTGTGTCAAACAAGATGGCTGAAATGCAATTTCCCCTCGCCCTAGATTTGACTTCAATGTCTTTCATACTAAATCGCATATGTCCAGGGCTTTTTAGGTTCATGTGGTGTATGTGGTGTGCTGGTAGATGTGAATGCTTGCGTTTATTTTCACCCTCACGCCCCGCGCTCATCTTTAAAGTGTCCCGATTTAAGGCTTGATAATCTGGTCACCTTACTTATAAATTTTTTGAAGTGAAACTTCTTTACGCGCGTCATGCAATTTCGAGGAGTAAAACCAACTCATGACCGAAACGAAAATGCGGGACCGATTAAAGTTCATTTGATGTAGTAAAAGTTTTGAAGTAAAATATAAATGCTTCTTAGCTCATCTCGACAACTGGCGTTGGTGGTGTAATGGTCAGCATAGTTGCTTTCGAAGCAGTTGATCCGAGTTCGATTCTCGGCCATGGAATATTATTTTTTTGTTTTTAAGGAATTTTTTTTTTTTAATGGTTGACCATAATATCAATCCACTAAGTAATATTTTAGGCCTGTAGCATAATTGAAAAGTTAAAGAATGATATAAAATTTTTTATGATGTTAACGATAAAAAAATGAAAAAAAACATAAAATTAAAATAAAAAATGGGCCAACGGCACGCGGTGTTCCCAAGCGGTCACCCATCCAAGTACTGACCGCGCCCAATGTTGCTTAACTTCGGTGATCGGACGAGAACCGGTGTGTTCAAAATGGTATGGTCGTTGGCAAAAGTTAAACAATATTAATTTCTATTCTACCTGCCAATAAATATATGAAAATTAGTATAAAAAAGCCCTAATAATATTGAAAAAATTAGCAAGGTGTGTGCGAGGTTGATAAAAATAATCATTACATACGCGCTTGAAAAAGATCGTAATTACATTAATAAGTTTGTAGGAATTTTTTTTTTCAATGGTTGACCATAATATCAATCCACTAAGTAATATTTTAGGCCTGTAGCATACTTGAAAAGTTAAAGAATTTTATGATATTATTAATTATAGTAATGATAAAAAAATAAAAAAAACATGAAATTAAAATAAAAAATAGGCCAACGGCACGCGGTGTTCCCAAGCGGTCACCCATCCAAGTACTGACCGCGCCCAATGTTGCTTAACTTCGGTGATCGGACGAGAACCGGTGTGTTCAACATGGTATGGTCGTTGGCAAACGCTAAACAATATTAATTTCTACTCTACCTGCCAATAAATATATGAAAATTAGTATAAAAAAGCCCTAATAATACTGAAAACATTAGCAAGGTGTAAATATTATATACCTAGTTTAACTCACTCTCCTAACTCATCTTCGCTGTCTACAGGCAGAGCGCACGACTGTGGTCGTGAAGAACCGAGGTTCGATCCCCGCTTTAACTAATTTTTTTTTTCTTTTTTTATAACTTTTAATTTTTTTTATCACATGCTACTTATAAATATGTCAATAGACAGAAAAAAAGAGAGAATGAAATGAAAAGAGAGAGAGAGAAGAATACTAGAAGTTTCACTTCTGTCTTGCGTAGGCTTGACACACCCATTTATTATTTTTTTTCGACCGGTCATTGGCTGAGTTGACTAGGTCCCACCGAGGCGTCCGTCGTTTATTAAATTTTTTGGCTGGCTAAGTCCTCCATCACAACACAATCAACATTTTCCACTTACTGTGGTGATAGTAGGAGATTAGCAATATTGTCAGGTTATTCGTAACCCGGGAATGTTTGTCTTTCTTTAAAAATAAATAACAGGACTTTTCGTATAAATCTAACCAATTAAGTGTTCTCGATTGATATTGTACGACCCTTCTGAAAATACACAAAACAAATGTTTTGTTAAATAAATACACAGCACAATCTGCAGACCTGACGATTTTCCAAATCAACATCATTATCAATCGTTAAATCAATAAATAAACGCCATTTTGTTTATTTGATGCAGTTTCTGAACTAACGAATCACTTATATTGCACAGGTATGTTTCTTAACACAAAGAGCGTCCAAATGAGCATAACATCATTCAAATGTTGTGCTGATCGCAAGACGGAAAGTAGTAGATTTATCTTTGTTAGGAATAGTACAATAAATAAATTAAATAAGTCGAAACAGGGTTATGCAGTTTATATATTGAGATTTATTTTTCTGCTTGCCGATTAAATTCTACTTAGACCGGTAAATATTTAGTGATTGATTTGATAATAATAATAGTGGAATAATCAAAAAATCACCTGAAGGGTTAAATATATCAATAACATCCTTACGATCCCCTAATATATTATATAATTACCCAAATTCTGTATACGGCGAACGGGAGTAAGCAATTAATTCTGATTCCGTGTTGGAGTTTACGCAATAATACGTAGACACTGCTTCGATATTGGTTTGCGAGGTATATGAGAGGAAATCAAGTATGATAGTTCAGGGCTATCAATTATTGAATTTATTATTTTATATGAACAAGTTGAGTCATTATTATGTTGAACAATTAATTTTAATGGTTTACGATACACATATATATTATAAAATATTATGTACCATTTTTCATCATTATGCATACTCTGTCGTAGCTACAGATTATTTTATATAAATTGATTAATCTAACGAAAGATACCTAAGCTAGTTATGCTTATGTTTTGGAAGCTACTATTCCTTATTGACATGTTCGAATATTCAATTTTTAGGAATCTTGAGTATAAATACTACTTATGTATTCACATTATTTTTGTTGCGTTATCTTAGCTTCTTGCGCAAATTCCGTATACGAGCTTTTATATTTAAAAATGCCTTTATAGTAAGTACTAACCTAAGTAAGATAAACCTCTACACGTCTAAAGATCTTAATTAACGTTGATGTACAAAATTTGACTGTATTCGTTCAGCCCTCCTCTATATATAATTGTGTATTCTATTGAATGCAGACCGTTCCAATAGATATATAAGTTATAGTCCCCACCTCCCCCGACACCTCACCCGGCCCCTGCCCAGGCCATATTTGGCCTAGTTGCACTCTGAGGAAATATAGTCTAACCTCCTCCGACACCTCACCCGGCCCCTGCCTGGGCCAAATTTTGCCCAGTTGCACTCTGAGGAAATATAGTCTAACCTCCTTCGACATCTCACCCTGCCCCTGCCCCTGCCCAAGCCATGCTTTGCCCAGTTTCACTCTGAGGAAATGTAGTCCAACCTCCTCCGACACCTCACTCCTGCCCATGCTATATTTTACCCAGTTGCACTCTGAGGACATATAGTCCAACCTCCCCCGACCCCTCACCCTACCCTACCCTTGCCCAGGCCAAATTTTGCTCAATTGCACTCTGAACTGCAACTAGTTCAACCTCCCCTGACACCTTACCCTGCCCCTGCCCAAGCCATATTTTGCCCAATTGCACACTGAGGAAACATAATACCCACTTCCCCAAACATTTCACCTTAATTAACAATAATTCTGCAATAAAAATAAAAATAAAATATTTATAATTTTTTTTAATATTCCGAATTTTTGGCAACGATGGACAAAAAACGCCGCTAATAAATTACTATTTCTAATAATTAATATAATATGTATTATTGTAATAATGGCGTTACGAACTAATAATAGCTAATATAATTTAATGTCAAGACAATAAAAATACATTTATTATCTTTTTAATGAGAACAATAATTTCCAACTTAATCCTATTATTTACCGTTGACAATTTCACATTTGTAATTGATTTTAAATGGTTATTTAAATAAATTAGCTTCATATGTTTAAATAAGAATACAAAGATTATTGTTTTGCATAATATAGTAAAACCGGTAAATTAATATTATATACTTAACGAAATTATTATTATAATCTTTAATGGATTTCATCATGACAAACCAGTCTCTATCTAATGGCCAATAAATAATAACCATAAATATCTATTACAAACATAAAATCACAGTAACATTTTATAGATTATTACAAATTAATAAATGCACAATAATTTAGCACAAATGTACCTACGACATTCAATATTTATTTTTGAATTATGGGTAGTTCAACAGATTAGTAGAAAAAACTTTTTATCAACATTAACTGCTAATAATTAAATCCACTGTGTTCTGAATTTAAAAAAATATGTTTTTGAGTAGGTAAGCTATGTTATTTACTATTTCATATGTTTACTTGTAATAGTAATCATATTGTAGGTACCTACTTACCAGTGGCAGTCCGTGACTTTTCAGTCAGCTAGAGTGGTAAGATTGAAAAATACGACATTAATGATGTCGTTGAAGCTTTTGGAAAATTGATTTAGCTTTTTGATATTTATTGCGATCGGAATTAATTCGTTTGCCGTTAATTGTGAGTTGAAATTATAATAATAACAAGTAGACGAATTTCGGCACTACTATCTACTTGTTATGGAAATGCAGATAATAATTTCGTATAGATTCATCATGTCATTTAAATTAAATAAGCAGATAGGTAGGAACTGTAGGTAGGTATACCTACATATTTATTAAAAATAAAACAATTAAATGTTCACAAAATATTTCATTATATAAATACGTCGACGAAGTTCTCCTCGTTTATTACAACAATTTTAACTCGTAATTAACGGCGTACGAATTACGTCCGATCGCAATAAATATCAAGAAGCTAAATCAATTTTCCTGAAACCTCCCCCGAAAGCCACTCTCAGGATTGTTTATGCCCCCGTCCCGACTTCCGGTCACGTGACAGTCCGATCCGGTGGCGGCGGCCGGAAATGCCAGACGGTTGGGCACTTCCGAACTCTGTTTGCTTTATTGTACTGGAGAGAGGCAACAATTCACTCGCTGAAAAAATGGCGGAAGGAAAACATAATTTACAGTGATAAACTCCCGTAATTGCGTTTAGACTTGTGGCCTGTTACTTGCTAAAAAGATATTTCCTCGACCGTTTTTCACAAGGACGGGGAAAATCAGGAATCTGAAGACTTACGTTTGGAAGTGATCAAGTTTCTTTATATAAGCTGAAGGGTGTTTTCTCTTTAGCAGCTTAGAAAAAAAAATACTTGAGGTATGGACAATTGTAAATTGGTAAGTTGTAAATGGTAAATTGTACTGTAATTGGAATAAATATTCTGTTGCAAAATAATAAAAGAAGGATATTTTGTCAATAGGTATTATTGTTTTCTAGACTTTCACAATCATGGTTAATTGTAAAATATCATAATTACTAGCATGTCGGTACTGTATCTAATAGCAGAACACAATTCTTGTTTTTTAAAATAAAACTTGTTTAATGAAGAGTTTTTTTAACGATTTTCTAAATGTGAATCACGTTAAAATCAACACGATTTTATAATTTTGTAGTACCTAGGTGGGTATCTACCTTGTTAATAATAAAGTTCATAATGTGGAGATTTGGTGACAAGCACAATGATGGGGTGTCAAAGTAAGAGGTCAGGAATAAATACCTTGAAAAAGCTGAAATATAGGCGTGTCATTAATTCACCGATGATTTGTTATAGATATGTTAATTGTGTTCAAATTTTGGAATCCCTTTTGCGTGCGTGATGGCTGTGAACCAGTGTCGGGGGATCAATGATATCAGTACTTTGGAACAGTGTTCATTCAAGTATCGGTAGAACAAACTTATAAGTTTAAAAGATTTTTTAGGTCTTGTAATATTTTTCTTACAGTAAAAACGATAGCTATGATTGTATTACGATTAATGATTTTTTGCGTTATTTACTACGTTACGGTAGATACCTCGAGGAATATTATATGTTTTCACTGAATATTTATAGCCGAAAGACATTCTAAATTTATGGTGCGCTAAGCCTTGTAGAAGGTATCTAAATAAATCTTCCGTGTCCAAATGTAAAACCCCGTTCATTATTATTAATTCAAGAGGTTGGCGACAGATGGCAGCACCACACTTAACTCGCGCTAAGCTCCAGACAGCTTAGCGGGGATCACAACCCCCGGCGCATCAAATGGCTGAATAAAATATAAAGCTCAAAAAGTTTGTTTACTTACTTGGAATTTCGGCAGCAATGTTTAAAATATGTAGAATTATAAAGGATTCTTATCGAAGTCAGTGTAATAATTGACGCCTTACATTCCAAGTAGATTTACGAAGACGCTGAAAATCTGGTTGTATGTCTCTATCAAAGTCTCTAACAGAGAAAATTGCAGGATTTTCTCTTTAACTTTTAGATCATCTATCGAGAACTATGAGACAAAGATATACTGTTGGCTTTATCTAATGTATTTTATTCATTGAGAAAATACACTTGGAATGACATAGTGATGAAACTCAATTGTAGACGGATAAGAAATATGTAAGAGAAATTGATCGATGAGTTCAAAAAGGAAAAATCTTTCATTCGTAAAGTGGTTCAAAACAAAATCATGTTTGTATATTATAAACAAATATTCATTTTATATACACATAAAAATTAGTTTGATATTAATATTTATATGATCAGAAATTAATTAGTTAATTTGTATAGCGCCGCTTTTGTAAAATATCACCTCAGGGGCGCTTTACATTTGATGCAGGTATTACAAAAAAATATAAATATTACAAAAATAAAGTGAAGTTAAGTTAAGTAAAATGAAGAACAGGAACAGGTGACACGAAGATAGAAGATGGAGACTCTGCAGCAAGAATCCTAGGTGGTAAAGAAACTGGACCGGTTGCTGCAGCGAGAGAGTCCACTGCGTCCACCAACAGTGCCAGCACGTATGCAAATATCCAGTTGCTTTAAAATAAAAGCTTTTGTCAAAAAATCATATTGACTTTCGAAACCCAATTTTTTTTACACTGAACATGCTACCAGTACGCCCAAACCAAACGCTGATAATTATTAATACCAGAGTCATGTAAATACGTTTTTCATTAACATGTTAATGCGTGACGGGAGAAGTAGACATTATTTCAATAGCCGACGTCTGCATTTGACTGAATCAATTTTGACAAAGGTTCCACCATGATTAATTTCACATCAGCCCGCATAACTTTATTCAATGTTTGATAATGTATTTCACAGTTTGTGTTCGGAATTGGTAACGAATATTATTAAAATTGAATTTACTGCGATTGTGAGTCGTTATTGATATTATTTTTATTTATTAATTTATTTAATCATTCATACAGTTTACAGGTAAACAAATGATAAGTGCAAGTAAAACAAAAAAGGTACTTAGTTTAAAATATAGTAATAGAGTGTAAAATAATCAGTAACTGTATGTGTAGTAATGTTTTGTGAACACCTCACTAAGAGAACCTGTGCTGAGGTGTTCGCATGATTAGATCAAATTAATGTTATTGTATATTATGTATAACTAGAAAATATTTTGGCTTTTGTTACACATTGTATAAATAAAGTAAAAGTTAAGATTCGAGATGGAACTAATAAAAAAATATCCTCAACTCTGTTTTTTTTAAATTTGGCCACAATGGTTTTTGCGACTTCATTCATGCGCAATATGGTATATTTAAAGTGCGGAAACCGCGGTTGACAGCGGTTTAAGGTATTCGTGAAATATCTTCACAAATCGTGTTTTGTTCATAAAATGCTCACATTGCTACTATATTCGTGTAATTCAACATATTTACAACTTATTTGTGTTATTTTTCGTCAGTTTTAGACATGTAATTATATAATAATAGCATGTGTACAATCTACTTTCATGTTATGTCATAAAGTTAGGTTAAAAGGTTATGTCAGTATTGAATTGAATTTTATAGTCTATATTATACAAGAAATTTTTTAAAATGATGTGTTTTTTATAACATAAATAGAAGACATAAACGTTTCAAAATGTGCAAGCAATGTGTTTAACATTTCAGTTTTTGGTTGTTATTTCCGGGAAATTAAAAGAAATTTCAAATTATTATTTTTTTTATACGAACTAGATAAAAAATGAGATGATAGTTTTCTTGCAAACACCTCAAATAAAACGACTGTATTTTAAAAATATATTGATTTAACACTGAAATTGTGCGAGTTTTTGATCAAAAATGTTTGTGGTAAGCTTTTTTCCAATTTTTTTTTTAAATAACAAAATTAAATAAATTATTCTAGTTTCTAAAACGGTATTAGTTTTTACGACATCTTCAAAATAAAGAAATACCTATAGAGGACATTTAAAAAACGTTGGAAAAATTCCGAAATCCGATTAGAAATTATTATAATTTTAAGTTTACACAACAGGTAAACAACCCTCTTTGACTGGATAAGCAATGTATACATCTTATTCATCTTTCCATTAGTTATTATTTTATGTCAGTTTCTATTTCACGTTTCAATTAGTAAAGTTCACATACACGGTCGTTTATTAAATGAATAAAATGTTCACCACTTTTTTAGTAAGACCGTTAGTCTATAAAACAAAGTATAAATATGTATATTAAGTAACAATTAAATCCAATAAAATGGAAATCATGAAACATAAAATCTGTAGAACGGTGTGTCATGAAAATCGAGAACACTTTTTTTTGTTCGGAATTTATAGTTTAACGAACATATATTTAGCTTAAAAGGTCGTTTAAATATGAACGATATTCTGTTTTACCTGTTCATGTTATTAACAATAAATAAGTCTAGATAACATCTGTTATTTTGATTATTGAAATAGTAGAAATTGGAGACGGATAAAAATATTTAAACAACTTTCTAAAATTAAAAATCATTAGTAGTTATACGTCCAAAAGAATCAGTAGTTGTTAAAAGTGTTGGGATTCTCAGTGGGTTTTGGTGCTATTATAAAATTACACTTCAAAAGTCAATAAATAATTAACAAAATTTAAGTAAAAACTAATACGGTGAAAAGTAAAACATTAGTTAGGTTAGGTTAGGTTCTGTGCATTGAAAGCTCATGACGCGCTGACAGTTTTCAAACGTCAAAAAACTGTTACCGTGGACGAGGTTACTTTATCATTATCTCGTATTCCATTTTCAAATTCCCGCCACCATTGTGAGCCGGCAATTCCCGCGCGCGGCAAAATAAATAAATAAAATAAACGCGAGGGGCTTAATCGGCCTCCCGTCACCGCCATTTCGGCTGGCCAATTATGACCGTGACAGGCCAAATTTACATGACAAGTCGGGGGCTAATCAAAATAACATTTGAAAGCCTATGTCAAAAATCTTGACAGCTCAAGGCCCCGGAAAGCCGGGCTCGGGCGGACACAATGATGGGTAAGATTAATGATGTATGCGATAGGCTACAAGCTATATACAAGCTACGAATATAACCGGTGATTTTTAATGCAATGGATAGAGAGCGTAGTTAAGTGTATAAATGTATCAAGCATTATATGACTAATTAATTATATCTGCATAGTTTTTCGGGAGGTGGTGACGATGCGATCGATGTGATAATTGATTCGCATCGAATCTTTCTGTAATCCTTCTAAGAGTACTGCGCAGTGATATTTAGTTAGCAACTTGTTTTGTAATACCTGCGGCACAAGAATTCCAATAGCTTAAAGCCAATGGGTCTATGCTATCTCCATTTTGGATACGTTCTGGGGTTTAATTTGAATGGTAGGTAATGGAAAGATTGGGATATCCCATATTATTTGAAAATATAAAAACAAAAACTTAACTTTAGAAAAGAGTTTGCTTTATGCCCAAATTCACAGCGATAAACAAAAAGTCGTGTTTGATAAAGTTGTTGGTATTGTTTGAACTAAGATGTGGCATAATGTAATAGATTAAATACCTAGGGTACCTATCTAAACAAATGGCATTTTAAAAAACCTTGTCACATAAAAAATACTTACAGAAAACCACTTTTTATTGATGAAGGTTTTAATTGACTGAATAAGGAAATCAGGTACACTTACTATGCAGCGCGATTTGGGTGACAAATCATCCATTTTAATTAAGATAATAAAATTGAAATGGTTATTTCTTTCTCAATGTTCGCTGTTACAGTTAAAATAATGTTCGAGGATTTAAATGTTCTAAGCCCGCCTAAATGCACGAAATCTATAGCAGGTCAGGTGAGACGTCGTGTGAAAAATCGAGACGTTTTTTTCTCGAAATTTAATCGATTTCAATCGAAGGACACACTGTGTCAAAATTTCAGCATCTCGTCACTATTGTTGTAATGTGCCAAAGTGTAAAATATAATAACATTTTTTGTTGAATATTTAACAACAATATATTATAGAGGTTCAAGTCGCCCAAATTACGTTTCAATTTTGCCAATAATTGTTTTCATATTTAAGTAATATCAAAACAAAATAGGCATATAAAAATTATGTTTTAAAACAGATTGAATCTACTTGAGAATACTCTATATAATTAAAGGTTCCATGATAACTCAACACAGTGACAATTCAACACACTTACAAAAAGTGATATAAAGTCATTAGAAACGATGAAATTTTTTTTTTAACCTAACCTAACCTAACCTACTGAACCCAATTAATAATGTTTTTGTTTCATCACTTTCCATGACTTCTTATAACTTTTTAAAGATGTGATGAATTATCATTGTGATGATTTATCCGGTCACCATAATTAAACGCCAGAAGCCACCGATACAATGATACGAAATAAAAAAATAGTTTTAATACCCTCGGCACTGTCCCCGATCACCTAAAAATAGGTTGTATTACTCCAATACACAAATCCGGAGACAAAACTATGATTTTAAATTACAGACCTATGACTTTGCTAAATTCACTATCCAAACTACTTGAAAAAACTATGAAAAAAAGATTGCTCGCATACCTTGATAAACACAAACTGATCTCAAACAGCCAATTTGGGTTTCGAGCAAAAATGGGAACAGAAGACGCCTTATCGGAACTAACTACTTACATAGTCAAAAACTTAGATGGCGGGTCAAAGGTGGTAGGGGCTTTCTTAGACCTAGCAAAAGCTTTCGACACCATTTCACATAAATTACTACAACAAAAACTCAAAAATATCGGCATAACCGGTCCACCACTAAAATGGTTCATCAACTACATTGAAAATAGACAACAAATAGAAAAATCAATAAACACGAAAGTGACAAGGTAGGTAACAGGTATGGAGTACCGCAAGGCAGCGTCTTGGGTCCCATACTTTTTCTCATCTACATAAATAGTCTAATTGAGATAAACCTTGGAAAAATAGAGTACCTACAAAGTAATCAGTTACGCAGATGACACTGTAATTTTATTCAAAGCACAATCACGGGAAAAGGTCTACAAAAACACAGAAGCAGGGATGACTGAAATAAATAAATGGCTAATGAATAATCTTCTTGCCCACAATTACATCTTCACCCCTGCACCAATACTTCCACAAATAACACACGCTGTACTAGTGACAAAATAGATTATGCAGATAATATCAAATATCACGGCTAAATTGTTGACCATAATCTAAAATGGGATCTCCAAATTAACCTAATAACAAAAAAAATCCGGAAACTATCATACATCTTCAAAACAATACGAAACATTATGTCATTAAATCAGCTAAAAAATATATACTTTGCGCTTTGTCAAAGTATTCTAATGTATGGTATTTCAGTATGGGGAGTAGCAGCAGACACTCTTCTCAAATCCCTTAAAATTAATCATAAATCAATAATTCGAATTATGTTTAGAAAGCCTTATCAACATCCGACAGAACAGCTAATGATTGAAAATAACTTATTAGACATAAATAAACTGTTCATAAAGAAGATCATCTACAAAAACTGCATAAAAAATTACCACAGCACATAACTCACTCGCAAAACACGAGAGCAATTACACACAAACAATTACAAGTACCGTACATCAAATCAAATTTCGCTAAAAGACATGAATCTTACCTGGCTCCTCGCATATTCAACATGTTCCTAACCCAAACTAAAACTTACGTCCTACCAAATAATTTGAATTGGGTGTTCAAAAGATTTGTAAACTGGTTGACGGTAAAAGAAAGAACAGATATTAGAAATATTCTAAACATCTAATGCATTTTACAAAACATACTGCACACAAATTCTATCAAAATTACAAAATTTTACAATTAATTATAATACGAAATACTCATTCCATATTTTTGTACATAATTTTTCAACACATATAGTACTACCCTTATTTTTCTTTTACTCATTTTTTTACTACTATTTTTTCTTATTATTTTTATTTTACTATTTTTTACTAAAAATTTGGTTTATATATAAATTGTTAATTACCAGCCTCAGAACCGACTTTGTCTAGTGAGGAGGGTAATGAAAAAAAAACATCTGTACAGAACCAACCTTAAATAAACGCCCGGGTTGCCGGCACTGAAACTGAACTGAATGTGATAGTGTTTAAATCATATTAAAATGATTATTCACATTTTCAATTTGGTAGGCAAGTTTGGGTACCGCCGCCCCGAGAACGATTTGTTGGATAACCAACACCTCTGCCATAGGTCACCCCAAGTGGTTCGCTACGTTTGGTTATTTAGCAGGGGTTCCAGGGTTCATCGGGTGAGGTGTGTTCAGGATGCTCCTGCCCACCAACCGCGTAACATATCAGATGGGGAAAGCCTGTCCTACCCAACCCTCATACTTTTTACGTTCCCAGAACTTTCTCTCATTCCCTTTCTTAAAAAAGACCGTTCATCAAACCCAAAAGATGGCATAGGCCCTGAAGAAAATAATTTCCTTTTTTGGGGTAAATGTTAAAAAGACTTTTTAAATCTGTCTGTAAAATTCATTTATTCAGAATCAGCGTGCATACATATATTTATTTTACATATTTTTTTAAACCATAATATAATTCCCTGAAGTTGCTTATTTGCCCCAAATTAGTTTAGATTTTTAAAATCGAATGTAAAGCTATAATAATTATTAATCTATCCAGAGTACAAGTTATCCACGGATAATATTTGTACGGCTACGTGTTGGGTGAATTTGAGTTTTTGTAGCGTGTTGCTCGTTCCATGTTCAGTGTGTTAACATTGGTGATGGGCTGACATGACGTACCTATCGGGAGGCAGACAGGCCAGGGTGTTCGACATTACAGCTATAATAATTATATGAAGTTATTAACTATTTGGGGTGGAGGGTTTTAAAAGACAAGATAATTTTTTCATCACTTTTAAACTGGGAGACCACGTATGATCTTAGCGTGTAGGTATTTTCACATGTTCATTACTAGAAAAAAAATGCAAATCATAAGAAGTTTTTATTTTTTATAAACCAGACTCATTAAAAAAGGAGGTAGATATGTCACGTTTTCTATTCAACTTAATTTGCCTGGTGTGTGTCATAAGTAACGTAGCAGTAATATAAAACCTGTTAAGCCCCCGTTATTAAATGATATTAATAAACGTTATTATATGAAATTCTCTCTATAGAAAAAAATCGCAAAGTAAGCTCTGAAAATAACTTTAAACGTGTTTTGTTTTGTTATTTCATATGTTATAGGCATGAAAAAATTCACAGTGCATCTTCAAATGTAACTTAAGTATTTGTCAAAAATTTTTTGCTCTATTTCAAATGAGTCGTTTTTTAATATTAGCGCGCTCCCTTTAACATTCGTATTTACATATCTCGCTTTCGAACCATCTTTGAACGCTTACTACGGGGTCTTAATCAATTGAACCAATAAACATATTAGCAGTTTTACAATTTGGTATCCACCTATGGTAGGTTTTGTGCAATGGTTTTTTAGTTATTGCGATGTATGTAATTATTTTCTCGGCCTTTTTCGGTTATTTTAATATGTACATTACGTACCTACCTACATATTTTAAAGCTAAAACCCTTCCATTTTCTCCAGGTATGTAGCTATATACCGAAGAATGAACATTGCATGAGGAAAATAAGTGACGATTCTTTTCAGAAATATCTGCTTAGTATAAACAGGGAAAAATTTCCTCTTGTCGCAGTTAAACTATTATGGATATACCTAAAATTTAACATTATTTAGAATATACAACATAAATCTATTATCCAATAATAACACAGTACAACGCGTAAAATACGAAGTGAATTAGAGTAGCAATGAACGAATAGAATGTTAGGTACTTATCTACAAATTAGTTACCTAAAATTTTATTCGTTCTTTCTTAGTGAAATACAGTAGCAACGAACGAATAGAATGTTAGATACCTAGCTACAAATTAGGTACCTAACATTATATTCGTTCATTGCCACTGTATTTTAACGAATTGAACGTTAGATACATAGCTACAAATTAGGTACTTAACATTCTATTCGTTCATTACCACTGTATTTGCTGTATTTTAACGAATTGAATGTTAGATACCTAGAAATTAGGTACCTAACATTCTATTCGTTCATTGCCACTGTATTTGCTGTATTTTAACGAATAGAATGTTAGATACCTAGCTACAAATTAGGTATTTAACATTTTATTCGTTCATTGCCACTGTATTTGCTGTATTTTAACGAATAGAATGTCAGATACCTACAAATTAGCTACACTTGAATCCTGAATAAAGCAATGACAGATTGCACCAAAACATACATAGTGTATTTTAATTTCTGAGCAAGGTTTTTACAATATACGCGACTTATGTAGTTTCGTAAGTTGTTCAAGTTTCAATGTAGTCCATAACTGATGAATGTATGGCTATGTACAGAAGTAATGATCTATTAATCATTCTAATTTTTCAATCCAATGCAACTATTTTTCAATGTCGTGTAAAAAGTATTTTATTTTATTTTAATTAAAGGTGTACAGGTGTTATTGTGTCTTGTCAGGTCGAAATTAGTTCATAGCTAGGGAGATTGCCTGTTCTAAAGAATCAAAATAATAAAAATCCCAATAAACTTTTATTAAATTTCTGATACATCGGAACACGTGTTCATGAACCTGCATTTGGTTTGATAATATTTAATGACAGAATGACGAAAATATTTTTGTTTTTATGAACATATGTTCTGACGTCGTGATTAATACATTAGCATTTCACTAAGAAAGCCTATCAATTCATTCGTTAAGGGCATGCAATCCCATTTTTAACCGGATTACAAATAATTTGAAGAGATATATAAATAATCTGAATATACTAGCAATATTCAATATTAGAAAATTTTCTTCGTGTACCTAAATACCTACATAATATATGATGTTTTACGGGCTTAAAAATATTAAAGTTAAGTCTTCCAATCATTTTTTACTATCACCAAAATCAAATGCTAAAAATACCTAATTATATAGAAACGTGAGTTGAGTAAGGTTTTTAGGTGTTCTCCTTCACATCGTGGTGCCCTTAGGCCCCCTTATCCACCCCTCTTACTTACCTTTCCCGTCCCTACTCAGTTTCCATAAGGTATCACGATCGTGTCAGACTGTATGAAAGCTCTTACGGTTTGTAATTTGCAGACATCTAAAGATAAAGCTCTCAATTTAATATTAATGCGTCCTCATACTTGGTCTAAAAGTTTCATCCTCGCTGTGGCATATGAAATATAATTATTATGTTATATGGAGGTGTATTATTACGAATTATATAAAGCCATATCTATAACTTACATGTCAGTATAAAACTTAATCGTAAAAACCCACACTTCTCCGTAGTAAAGTTCTTGTTATACATTTTTATAAAATACCTCTTAGCAGTTACCTAGATAGATATAGTTTTCTATGTGCGTTACAATTACAACCTACATATAACAAATAAGTAATACTTTAAAAAGGTACTAGTGTCTCAATTTTAAATGATTTGTTTCACTAGTAGATAACTACAAGTAGTATAAGTACTTATCTACTACCAGGTTTGTTTAGAGTTTCAACTCTATGTTTTTGAGGAGCATTAAAAATTCTATATGAAGGGCGGATTGTTTCACAGAATTTGAACAATTCATCAAGTTGAAATTCAAGTTGTTCTGTTAATATTTCACCATCGTTAATTTACAGTACCTACTTGGATGACTCCGAATGTTTAACATTGAAATTTTATTTACTGTTCAAATTCTGTGAAACAACCTATCCTAATTAATTGGTGCATTGCTTTTTTCTTTTATTTACGAATTACAGAAACTTAGATATTTTGACCGTCTATAATAACCCTAGGTGGAAATTATGCTAAGTTCTTATAATAACCGACTACCAAATTTTACACAACTTCATTATTGCAAATATATTTTACCTACTTATGGGTAGTTTAATGTGTATGATTGATAAGCTGGTGAACGTAATCCGTTTTCGTTACAATAAATCAATTGGATTATAATTAGTAGTGGGATTGAGCTATGCAAAAAAAATTTTGTACAGCGCCATAGACTAATACATCAATGTACAGCGCCCTTTGGGGGATTTTCACAAAAAGGGCGCTGGTCAAATCATCCGAACATTATTATTATTTCAAACCTAGACTTCAAGATTTCTCACGTCGAATGTTGCCTTTCAGGAAATCCGTGTTTCATGCTGAATATATTATGCTACAAGGGAATAATAATTGTACCTGTTCCAATGCTATTTTTTTGTAATATTAGCACTCTAGTACACTCAAAAGTCATGAGCCGCTACTGCTCATACATACCTATCCGGCGTTTTAAAATTAATATGTACCTAATGACTTTTTTCAGACATGTTCTAACACAAGGTAATACACCATTATGTCTGTTGAATAATGTAGGTAAGTATCTGCCACACAATTCTTTAAAAATGTTCAAACAAGATATTTCATATCTACCGATATTTGATAATCGCATACCTACGTACTTTAAGCCCCGCGTTCCAAATTTCTACCGATTTATAACATACAATTTATGTTGAACAAACAAAAAATATATATGTTACTTTTGAAAATAATATCTATACATTTGAAGAGCCGAAACTGTAATTATATGAAATTCCCTTCATTCAAAAAAATGAACGAAAATTATTAAAAAACTGTTCTATTATTTAACCTGTTGTATGTAGGTATGAAAAAATCACAGTTTGTCTTTAAATGCAACTTCTTTACAGACATTTTTGCTCTATTTTTTTCACAATGTTCGCTTAGTTATTATTTTTTTATATTAGCGCGCTCCCTCTGATACATGATTGTACATTACATTTAATTCTTTGCACGTTCATTGTGCTGGAAAGTAGGTATTAATAATCTAAGAGTTATATTATACGTGAATTGAATTTTGTTGATAACTAACTTCACGTAATATTGCTACGGAAGTGGTTTAATAAAAAAACAATATTGTGGAGGTATATGGGAAGGCAATCGAATAAAATTTCAGTGATTAAATCGCAATATGGTAATTATATTTCACAATATAACTAAGGTTTTAACATTAAATAATAATATTCATACAAGTCCGACCTGTTGAGTCGAATATCATCTATGTAGATACATTTTTATTCATAAAAATTAAATTAAATTTTGAAAGAAAAATTTAATTATAAATTGCACATTTCAGAAATAAATATTTGAATGGAAGTACAAACAATTCAAAATGCATTGAAAATAAATATAATTTATTAAAGAGATAATTTTTTTAAAGGTACCTAATTATTGTATGTTTCTGTTTAGAAAAATCTATGAAAGGGATTCAAAGAATTTAAATTAATTAAAAAAATATATATTGACTGATTTAACTTTTTTGGTTTAACTCGAGGATCACTCTTCGTTTTTTTCCCACTTTGTAATAATATTAGATGCTTAACTGGTCTTATATTATTTGAGAAGACTTAAAATGAGATAAATTCACTGGTTTATTAGTTATAATACGTCGGTGATAGCGGAAACACAATTAGCGGTATTTGAATACTATGTTAGGTACACAAAATGTCCTGCGTATGCCAAAGATACCAAAATGAACTCGCATACATATAAATAGATTTAATCTTAAAAATGTTTTTCATAACAAGTTTATATCACAGTAGCAAATTGGACAATCACCCACCGACCACCGACGGCAATGTAAGTACCGTATGTTGGTCAGCCGGGAGCACTTCCAAGTCATCACAAGAATCTGTCGTTTCACTATTTGGCAAAAGTACCGAACATCCAGCGTGAGCAGGAGCAGGAGCAGACACAGACGCAGACCGGAGGAAGTTACTGGTGGGCGGCCCCGAGGCGCTGGCCGTAGAGGGCATAAGGGGAGTAATACGCGCCAAGGGCGGGGTTGAAGCCGTACGGAGAGCTCATGGGGATGCCGGGCTTGGCGTAGGGATGGTATCTTGCGGCGGATAGGGGGCTCAGTGGAGCTCCGGGATACCTGCCCAGCATGCCGGGGAATCCGGGACTGAGAGGGCTACCTCCTGGTGCCGCCCCTTCTGCGGTGTGACTCCTGAGGTGCTGGAGCAACTCTTCGGATGTTCCAAATCTCTTGCCGCAATATGATTCGCCAGCTATCCAGTTGCACACGTACGGTCTGCCCAGTTGGGCGTAGGGGTGGGCCGACGGCGGCATACCTCCGGGTTGGGAGAGAGCCATCGCCATTGCCAAGCTGTACTTGTGATGGTCGCATTGCGTGCAGCCTGCGGGACATGATCCCAATCCTCCCATCAGCATTTGCTGGCTGTGTAGGGATACTTGGCATCCGGTGCAGTAGGGGTCCTTGCAAACCGGCACAAGTGTTTCTCCTCCGGAAGGCGTTTTCACTCGCGCGTATCCTAGGTATGGTCCTGGCGCTCCGGGAAAACCTCCGAGGGCGTGTTGATGGGAGAATGGAGCACCCGCGAACGGAGGGCGAAATGCTGGGTTATGCTGTTCCAAGCCGGGAGGGCAGCAAAGCGCACTTAAACCCATACCCTGTTTGTAAGATCCTAGGGGGAGATCTTTAGGATGTCCCTGAAGAACTTCGAGCCCGGATCTGATGATAGGACTGGCTCCACGCCCGGAAGAGCCGGCTGGAGAAGACGTTTTCCTATCATATCCCGACGGAGATGATTTGCCTCCGTCCATTCCGGGGCTGGTAGCATGAGGAGTTGAAGATTTTCTGCCCGGTGTTAACTTTCCGGATTTCCTATCATCAGAACTATCCGTGCTGGCTTTTGAAGACGGCCTAGGTTCCTCGGGCTTCTTGGTAAGGACGTTGGTCTCGTAGGGTTTGAAAGCGAGGTGCCTGATTTCAGGGGTGGTCCTCGGCTTTTCCTGCTTGACAGGAGGAGTCCTGGTGGTCTCCAGAGCATTGTTGGCTTTTTTCTTTTCCTGGGAAGACACTAACGGTTTGCTAGCAGGAGTGTCGGAACCGATCTGGCTGCAAGTCTGCGCCAGAAGGGCGAGGGGACTCTTTTTGGCATCCAGCTGAGAACAAAAATATTGTTAAAATTAGTTAAAAGTCTAACGAAAAAGAATCATTAAAATATACAAGAAAGAAAAAATAAATATTTCTAAAATTGATTCGACCTGAGAAAAGTTTTCAGTAAATATTTAAAATTAATTTGTTCAGAAAAAAACTATTGAGTAAAAAAAAATTAAATAAAAGAAAATTATTTTTAATTTAAAAATGAAAAAAAAAAGTTCAATAAAAAAAATAATTACCGTGGTAGGAAGAGGCGACAGGTAGTCGGGCTGCAGATATTGGTTTCCACCGGTAGACAACATTCCGCCACCTTCGAGCACAACCATTTGTCACAGAAAAAATGTTCTAATAAAACTTGTCACAAAAAAAACAATTTTCAAAAAATTCACAATTTTTTAATTCAAAGTATTTAGGCAAAATTCACTTTCCGTCGGTAACACACGATTTATCAACAGAGCGAACACGAACAAGGCAAAGAGACGACCTCACTGAACGAAGTTTGGAGAAGTTCTGAAGAGGGGACGGACCCCACTCGTTTCGTTGCGAGCGACCCCTCTCCCCGCAGACACGAGCGAGAGAGGGATACCATTATCCAAGGCAGGTAATTGATGTAAAAGGGAGACGCCAGCAAGTTCGGAGAGGCTTTTCATCGCGGGAGAGAGAAACAAAATTCAGTGTATTGGTTCTGTGTAAGCGTGAGCGGGAGAGAGGTGTTTTATTATGGTGGCCGTTTTGACTAAAATAAATTGGAATGGGTAGAAGGTAGGTAGAAGGTAGGTAGATGGTTGGTAGATGACTAGATGGCGGTGTTGCCACCCATGACGGGCTGGTGACAGCAGCTTTGAGGATGCCGCCGACCGGCGGTCACGACCGCGGACTATTATATTGTGGAGGCGCAACTAATAGGGCGAACTTAGACGCCGGAACCCACAGATGTCACTGCTATCGCCAATTGACACTGGAATTTCTGAAAAGCTTTCAGCGGCTACTGAAAACTTGTTCTTTTGGTATAAAATACGAATGTTGATAAATTAATACAAGTATTTTTGTGTTATTTTAATATCGTTATGACAATACTCACAAAAATCTCTTCAAAAGTGGCGGACGGATGAGGGAAACAACCCTTTTTATTGATTTCGGCATTTTATTTACACAAAGCCATTGGTACGTACATTGGTATTGGTATCTTGTAGATTGAAATAAATATATTTTTATTTTTTAATGTAGAAAATATTAAACATTTTTTTTTAATTAGTCAACTGTGAAGCTAATCAACAATAGGAGAGTAGATTTCTGAAGTTATTTATTAGTAGGTAGTGTAGGTAAATAGGTATATCATAGATTTTGATCAGAAACGTATGACGTGTTTTTAATTGTTTAGGAATTCATTTATAATAATAATAATAATAAAAACGTTTATTTGACAATAATTTTTTACATGTTTGCATATAGTTTGTACACATACATTTAGATGATTATCTTAATGTATGTGTACAAACTGTTTCGGTGTTGTTTTTATATAACGTAAGATTTATAGCTATAAACATTTTATAATATTATGTGAGAGCCTAGGTTTATTACGGTGAAAGAGAATGTTAGAAGAAGTCCGGGACACCCGATGAAGATATGCCACGATCAAGTGAAACAAATCTTCAGAAAAAGAGAATAGCGTGTATGAAACGATGTATGAAAGTGAATGAAACCAAGAGTGTGTGCCAAGGCAGTTATTTGATGATCTATCCTCTCTTCCTATCCCTGTAGCGAAATGGAGTGATGTGTCGTTTTCAGTGCAATGAAAAGTCTAAATTTTCAAACATTACAATGTATCAATTATGTAGAAACATTTTTTCGTAAAAGGTCTTAAAGTCAATGTGAAAGCCCAGATGGGCGTAAAATCAAATGAAATAAAATATGACTGATTACTATTTACTAATAATTATTATTATAATGTTAAAATAATTTCTAAAGCGCCTTTCTAGAGATAAAATACCATTACAACGCTTTACAACTAAATTCATGCAGTTAGGGCAATACTAATAAACACGTTTTAAATTTTACAAAACTGATAAGCAATCATTTGCCGTGAACAATTACTGTCGTTTCTCAAGTGTGTAAAATTTAAAACACTTTTATTAGAAAGGGGGGTAACCTTAATAGGTTAGGGTAATCCCTAGTGTGACTTACATTGTATGTTTGTAAGTAATATAATGTATTGTAAGTTAGAATTTTTAACCTCACTAGGACAAGCCTGATAAATTATTATATTCAATAAGTAATTTATATTATTATTATATTTTAACAGAACAATATTTTTACATTGACTTTTCTAAGAATTAGTCACTAATAACTTAATAATGAATAACTTCGATTTATTATTAGTGGCTTACAACTAACATAGAGAGAAAACTGAAATAATTATGTCTTACGACAGCACTGCTGTCAGAGTGTTACATATTGTGATATTACTTAGGTATATTATAATTTATGGTTTCTTAAAATCGCCTGTTTGAGTGTATTTTAATGTAACCATAGGTTGTAGGCAGGTACATAAGTATATTACGCTTCCATCATCAAAGCCCAACAAACACGGATTAAATTATCATTGCCGAAGATTGATTACATACCTACCTACGTCTCATAATAATAATTATTGAATATGATTGATGAAACGACGAGAATAGGAACAAAAAACTTCGTAAGATGTTTTTCTGAAATCCTCCATTGAGCCGTCCATCAATCATGAGATTGAACAACCTTAATGTTGCCATTGATAAATTACAAATCAATACCTCTAGCAGACTGAGAACTGAGCATAATGCGATTAACAACTTATTTTTATAAACTTCTTCATTTTCAGCTTACCTACATAAAATAATAATATTATTTTTGTAAGTTTCGTTTTCACTATTTAAAATATTTGTTTATTTATCCCTGTTTATAATGACAGCTATTTCGTTACTTTGCAAGATAGGTACTTACACTGAACTTAATAGTTAGGGTGATCTAATTCTAAAAATTCAAACCAAATCACGCAGTCCTTACGCAAGTCGCAATAAGGGTGAAATTTCCGCTTAACAAAGATCGCCCGTTTCAATTATTCCAAAATATTAATAGCCCAAATGAAGGTTTTATTATATTTTCTGATGTTCAGACACAAATATTTACATGTTTTCCGGACAGAATTTAATAAATATAATTTTCCACCTCACACAATAAAATTTAATTCGAATTAAGTTTCATAAGTAGGAGATTTTATATCTTAAAGATTTTTTTATAAGCTTGATGCTTTATTTTTTATGGACTTAGGTATATGTTTAGACTAACTAACATATTTAGGAATAAAGCAAAGGCCACTTATATGTTTAGACATACTAACATATGTAGGAATAAAGCAAAGGCCACTTATATGTTTAGACATACTAACATATGTAGGAATAAAGCAAAGGCCACTTATATGTTTAGACATACTAACATATGTAGGAATAAAGCAAAGGTCAATATGAATTCTACTGGCAGTATTTAATTGAAACTTATATATTGTTTCTAGGTGACCAAATTGCAGAACTATGAATTTTATTGCCATCTCGTGCTACCAGCAACCAGCATACGTAACTATCAGAAAGCGGGAAGCGTACGCGTAGACCGGATTCGATAGTTTTAGTTGGAAGCGTTGGAGGTCTATTGGAGGAAAAATGTAGAAAAAATTTTCCGTTTCACATCTCATCTATATTTAATACATCATTCATTGTAGGCCAGAGTGATAAAAATATTGATATATCTTGAAAATTTACAAATATATTATAAACAACAAAAGTATTTATGAAAATCCAGAACATTGCGCCATGGTCAGCCTTTCTGGAGCTAGATGCTAGGGCTATTAATTTATATTCGTCGCAATATTCGCATAATTATCCATAATAATTAGTATTTCGTATGTCAGTGGAGTAGAGTGGACAACAAACCAGTGAAATCTAAACAACCATCAACAATGGTTACTAGATGCCTTTGAAGCTTCTCAGATGTAGGTAGCCACGCACCGCTTCTATTATTCATATTGGTCCCAACGGGGACATTGTTGAAACCAACAGAACGTTTAATTATTTACAGTCAAGAGCGAATGAGCGAAGAAAGGAGTGTAAGGAAGTAATTCGGGGACACCCGAGGAAGACATTGCACTATAAAGTGAATCATAAACTCGAGTGTCAAGAGTATGTACGAGACGATGTATGAATGTGAATGAGGCAAGAAATGTGTGCCAAGACAGAGTTGTTTGGCGGTCCGTCCTCTCTAACTGCGGGGAAACGGCGTGATGGTTAGTTAGTTAGTTAACGTAAGAATCATCATTTGTCAGTCATAACTACGAAACGAGTTCGGCAGCAGCTGTTGTCTGTTAAGGTGAACAATAATTTAACGCATGTGCCTCATACTTTTAATTTTATATTACCTACCTACTTACGTTGAGAAATGTTAATAACTTCAAAAATATTATCAATAACTTTCCAAATATTTTAAATTAATTTTCCTGAAATTCCATAAATTAATATGAATGCCAAAGTATTCAATAAATTAATTTTATTCTGTGTAGCAATAGTTACTATATAATTTTATTTAAGTAAGCCAAGTAATGTAGGTACACGAATCATCAACACAAATTATTTTCAAAGTTTCACTATCGGGGTGATCTATAAGTGGTGATCCCGCTGATGATCATTGATAAACTACGGAGATTATAAACTTGATGATGAGATTCGTGGGTATTATAGATAGTTGGATAAAAGAATCAGATCAATCAAAGAACTGTTTTGCAAGAAACTAAGTTCTTCTCACAACCTTTTATAATACATACTATCCATAAGGTAGGTAACTCCATTAATGGAGGACTGAACGCAGTTGGCGCTAACAAAAAATTGTCCAAAGAAGCGAAGTTAGCAGTCCACAATGGAGTGCTGGTACCTACCCTGATGTATGGAAGTGAGGCATGGAACTGGCAAAGAAAGGATGAAAGTAGATTGAATGCTGTTGAAATGAGATCCCTGAGGCGTATGTGTGGTAAAACCATGTATGATCGTGTGAGGAATGTGGATATCCGCAAAGAGTGCAAGGCTGATGTAAGCGTAATGAGTAAGATCAAGAAAGGGACGCTTAGATGGTTTGGGCATGTAGAGCGAATGAGCGAAGAAAGGAGTGTAAGGAGAATATACGATGCAAATGTGAATGGTAGCAGAAGTCGGGGACGCCCGAGGAAGACATGGCATGACCAAGTGAATCAGATACTTGAGTCGGGCCATGTCAAGAGTCAGAACAGTAGAAGAGTATGTATGAGACGATGTATGAATGTGAATGAGGCAAGGAGTGTGTGCCAAGACCGTGTTGTTTGGCGGTCCGTCCTCTCTGCCTACCCCTGCGGGGAAACGGCGTGATGGTTAGTTAGTTAGTTAGTTACTATCCATAATGTAAAGACACTTCCTTAAGCCCCTGCATACCCAATTTATACCGTTTTATAGTAAATTTCTTGTTAACTCTTTATGTTTTTAATTTCCAAGAAAAATATATGTTTATTTTAAGATAATATCTATAGATTTTTTAATGCCGAAACGTTAATTATATGAAATTTCTTCGATAAAAAAAAATTGTTGAGTAAGCTCAGAAATTTAATTGAAAAACGTTTTGTTCTGTTATTTAATATGTTATAGGCATGAAAAAAATCACAGTGTATCTTTAAATGCAACTAGAGAATTTGTCGAGTGATTTTTGCTCTATTTCAAACGACTCGTGTTTTATTAAATATTTTCACCATTTTCGCTTAATTATTATCGTTTTTAATATTAGCGCGCTCCCTTAACATTTGTATTTACATATCTCCCTTTCAAACCATCTTTGAACGCTTACAACGGGGCCTTAAAGATTCTGTTCATTATAAAACCATATTATTTCTAAATCCTGAATGGGCATTGTTTTCCTATTCCTGAGAAAGGCATGCATTTCAGTTTTTTTACACCGGTGTGCTTTCGAATCCATTGAATGGACAGCTTTCTTGCGAAGGTTTTTTTCTCGAACCTCCCGACCATACTACCAAGGAGAAAGAGGGCACGGCGCTAGTTATTTAAAAATGGCTTCCACTTCTACTCCGTCCATAACTCTTGTTTTGAAAGCTGTATAAAGGCACTGGCGGATGAGCTACGTTGCCACAGGATATTGTAAACTTTATTGGCGTGTCTTCAGCCGTCAAATGTTATTATGGCCGTATTTACAGCCGGTGAATAGTGCCTCATCCGAAGGCTTCGTTTTAACCTCATCTTAGTCTGCTAGCGCCGGTTTCTTCGCCTTCATTCAATCCAGACAGCTTTAATTCTTCGAATTTTAAAATTAAAGTCGCACTTTACTACGAGTCATAAAAACTACGGCGGTAAATCTTACGCTACGAAATCATTTATGCTCGCAGATTGCTTTATTTCCATTAATTTATGTTGGCTGTATAACTCGATCCAATAAATTGTTACGAGTGTTGAATCCATATCATATGGACATGTGTACCTATTCAAATATCTCTCTTTATCAAATCAGACGCTCGGAGTTCTTTGATGATTCCCGTCTTTTGGTTGAGCTAGAGAGGGCATATTGTTACCGTTTATGTTTATATTAGGGTGGCTTGTTTATGGGTTTATTATTCTTATAATGGGGTGAGTTGTAAACCTGATTGGTTTTATGTCCCTTTTTATGGTAAAAAATAAGGTGTACGCCTAACTAATGGGAAATATGTGTCGGCGCTGCTATCTGTGGGCATAAAACACCATGATTTATATTTATACGGAGATGTTTAGATGCGGGGGTATAAGATAAAAGCAGAGCATGTGATTTTCACCCTTTAGTCGCATAAAGCATCGGGCGATAAGTTTATTTATATCATCGACGGCTCCATCGACGTTTGAAAGGTCTATTCAAGAATGGAGGGTCAACATGAGAAAGCACACCTAACCAAGATCCGAGCAAACATAAATATTTTATTTTGATACCTTATAGAAGCATTAACTCTTTGGTAGTACCTACCTTCCTTACTACATATTAAAAACTAATGAATGTCGATGATTAGCATAATTTTTTGCATTGTTTGAAAACTTTTAGAATTTTGTTTTATTACTGTTTATTGAGAAAGATCTGCATCTCAGACAAAGTAGCTTGCTTTATATTAAAAATCTTTTTACACTTAACTATACCTACGATACTAAGCCGGATGTAATAAAAAAATTCCGTTTCCACGTCAAACGAATATCAGATATTGTAATATATATTATCTATTGGCAGGAATAGTCATATAATTTTATAAGACATGAAATCAATAGACTCTCACGAAGAAATAAGTGACTTTAAATTACTTAGATATTTTAGATAAGAAAATAATATTTTTGTTTTGTATTTTTACAAAATATTGTTCATATTTCCGTAATAGATATTATTTATGATATCTGACTGAATTCATAAACGTGAGAAATTGACCGGACGAAAAGGGATAAAAGTTAGTAAGAAAGCTTTGTATCCAGTGATTAGTGGGTTGTGGTTTTGAATGTAACGAACTGAAGTTTTTTACTAATTTATATTCATATAACATTCCAATATATTGAAAGTTTTGAAAATTAGTGTCAGCAGGTACGTAAGTTAGGTACATAATAAACATAACTTGTTAAATTTACGATAACAATAATTGCGAACTATTTTTACTAATAACTGAAACTTCTATGGTAGGTACCTATCTATCTGGATATACATTTTTTGACACTAAAGATTTTTTTATGTGGCAGATCGGAATGATGATATTTCTAACATTTAAATCGGTTTGATTTGAGAAGATATTAGTAATATAAGTACGAAAAAAGGTACGTTTTAGGTGCATAATAAACACGGTTATTTTTTGTCTTACAATATACTTCCAAATTCAAAATTTAATGTCACCCAGAATTTTTGTATTTATTCAGCTGTAAGAAGAGCGAATTTTAACTATTAAGTTACCTTGGCTTTGTGCTTACGTGTATATTAATGTCTGTTTCTTTTTTTTTCTGCTTGTTTGTTTCAATTAACCTCCCTTTTTCTATTTGTGTACTGTTTTTTATATGAAACTTATAATTATGATATCATTCTATTTTTGTACTGTTTTGTATGTGAAACTTGTAATGTTGATATCAAAATACCATTGTTAAATTGTAACTATAATTATAACCTATTAACTCCCACCTATGTATTGTAAGTTCCTCTCGTCCTACAATTTGTTTTGTAACTCGTCGGGATTGCTCTAGCAAGAAATAATTTTTATTTTTTTATTTATCGTGGTGTTTGATACTATGAAATCATCTTTGCCAAGCATTAAGATACCTACATAATATTATATTTCCATGACGCCAAGTCATTGTGAGTTATAAATGTACCTTCAGAACAGTAATTCCTCAGTTCCGCCAACAATAGCCTCAATCAGCTATTATAGCCAGGACAAAGTGGCATGGTGAGTATACTGACATCTGACACCTGTTCAGATCAATTAACCTCTGTTTATAATGTATTGCAATCCTGTCCCCACGCACAACATTATGTCAAATGTCTCACTTGACACAATAGCTGAATTTGCATAGACATCTTGAACCTTGAGTACTGATTTGCGCACGTAAATAATGTGATTTATTAATTGAAGATTGGAAATTTTCATTTTCTTATTTGCACATTCACAGTATATTTTACTACAATTCATAAGGTACTAAATATTAAATTATACTTAGTAATATACCTTATACATTATGTAATTAAAATGTCTTGGTAATTTCATTTGGGAAGAAAATTATTGTTTTAATCCTTACTAATGATGTAGGTATGAGTAATAATAACAAAACAAGTAAGTTAATAAAGTTTTTGTTTCATCACTTTCCATGACTTTATATAACTTTTTAAAGATGTGATGAATTATCATTGTGATGATTTATCCGGTCACCAAAGAAAACACCTACTTACCTGGCATGTCACTCCAAATTAACACGTTGTGCTGATGAGAAAAAAATATGAATTACGGGAAAGGAATAAAGCAATAGCGAGTGGCGTTTCAACTCATTTGCGGTTGCTTCGTTCCTTTCCCATAAGTTGTGGTTCACGATATTGTAGTAAATATTTTATTGATATTGCATTTAAAATAACAGAACATTTCCGATTTGGTATATCTTTTAAAAACGTTTTTATTGATCAATTTTTGTATTGGAGAACATATTTTGTAAATGACCTTAAAAGGCTTCATAATTCCGCAAAATATTACCAATAATTATTTACACTTTATAAATTAAATACCAGTAGATCAAATCGTTTGCACCCTAGTGTCAAAAATACGTGAAATATTATTATGCATGTGACTTTAGGTAGTTATTAGGGCTAGCATTGCTGCTTAAACTAGATTTACTTGCAATTGTGCATTTCACTCCATAAAAATATGATATTTTGGAGAAGAGGTCGATTACTTATTTAATTGCTTTAGAACATGGATTTTCAATCAGCTGCCTACGTTCAGTGTTGCTTTAGAGAGAGACCCCAAATGAGATTACCTGGATATGTTGATTTAATTTACATTGGTAATATTTAGTAGGTATCCAGATTTCAATAACCTGGGTATCTTGCATGGTTGATCGACGAAACTCTGCATCAATACGATATTGACTAAATTTGTCGTTTATGGTCAGTTAGCGATATTTGCGAACACGTTCAGTGTATAATTCTGACAGTCGGTAGAGAAAGGCCGCTGCTTTTAGTGCGACCTCCAAGATATAAGATAAGCTGTCAATTTACTCAACTTTTTTAATAATATTGTTCGTCATGCAAGCCGGTTCATGAACGGAGATTGACTAACGATGCTCTTAGAATTTAAAGAAGTCGTAAGTATATAATCATAAAAATAATTTATGCGATTAATTGAATCCAATCAAGTTGGAGTAACGAAAGTAGTTCAAATATCACAAGTTAGTGATAAATACCTCAATAAATAATTAACTTCCTTTTTATTGCCAAAAAGTAAGTATTTCAATTCGTCATTGTCAAATAATAGTATTTTTAAGTAGCAGATTGGAGTTTAGGAATGTCAATTTAAAAACTGATCCGCCAGTGTTGCCATCGAAAAATCATTAAATTCGTGTCAATATCGGTTTGGTTATGACAGCGCAACCGTGCTCGGAATATCGAAAGTTAAGACTATCTGTCCGATATTGTTAAGCTACCGATTAGAATGTGCTAGCCCCCTAATAGACTAAACAGTCTTATGCACTTCAAAACGGAGGAACCCAAGAAAGTATTAAATGAATCCAAATATTAAAATTAAAGTTTTTATTCTTTCATTCAAATCCAATTCAAACTTCCATTTATAATAATATTTGGAAGCTTGAATATTGATGTCACCAAACAATATTGTGTATATTCGTCATTATTGCGCGCGATATTTTGTGTAATAGTTTTCTAAAATGTGTGAAACGAAATGTTTAAGATGAACGTGTTTGCTTATCGGGCCTATGGGGTCTGTTGGCGTCTGCATTGAATTTCGGTCCCATTCACTATTATTACTTCTGAATGTTTTATAATGACGTGTTCCCTTCTGTTTGTTATTTACGTTGGTAAATTTGGTGTTTGAAGTCGCCGAGCCGACAAAGGTCTACCATTAGGGAGGCCCTTTTAGAAAAAAAAATCAAATTCGTTTATGGGAGACATCCACTTTTTTGGTAGACACCATGCAGCAACGTCTAAACCTTTGTAGAAACTTTCACTGAGTCAGGTATGAATGGGTTATCTTTTTTTAACAAGTGCCGAGCGGTAACTTAAAAGGATGATGCTGAAAGGAATTGTAAATATTATTGACGGGGCGGAAACGACGAAGTTATAGTCCTGAATAGAATTTTAAAGAAATCTTCTTAACCTTGTGAGCAATTGAGAGGCTCTTCCTTAAAAAGCAGGTGTCATCAAATGTTCAGATAAATGAAAGGCTTCAATTGGAAAAACACTTTTAATGAATGCCTTTTTTTGTCACGAAACATCTTCAAAATTATTTGACAAGGAACCGTCATTATTTCTTGACATATTTCATACGGCGCGTTGGCACTCGGTCAATATTTTTCTTGTTTCAAAGCCCATTTTAAACAGAGTAAGACGATCCAATTACCCTTTTTACAAGAAAATAATCGGTGCGGGTGTTCTACGTCAAAGCTGTCATGTTTGTGTTCTTTATTTTTTTAGTCGTTTGCTAAGTTGATGGATTCTAAGACTTTTATCTCCAAATCCCGGTCTGTTTTCCCCAAAGTAATTAATGCACGGCTTTCGGGGAATATAAAACAATTTTAATGTATTGCAGTTTGAATACACACATATGATGCAATAATCTATTTATCTGCAAAATATTCCTCATTGTCTTGTGTTGTCGTAACAGGAAGCAACATCTGAGATAGTCACACAATATAAATTTTTATTTTATTTATTGAGTTTTTGACACACATGTTTAGGCAAAGTCCGTGCGTGAGTATTGTGGTAATATTATCACATTTCTGTGATTAAGATTTTTACGATTTCATTTAATATTATATACTCGTATGTTTCGGTTACCAAAAATGTGACTTTGGTGATTTATTTAAATAACACGTCACAATTTACGTTCCAATGCGGTGTTGAAATTCATCACTACATCATGTGAAAATAGCTCAGCTTTATCATTATGAAATTTCTTAACGCCTAACAAAAATGCCAGTGCACAATATCATTGTGAATGCGATCCAAAAAAGTCAATATCGCAAATTCCTTCTGTATTTTCCACAACAAAATTTAAAGGAATTCAACAACAATGTGTTTAAATTGATATTCTACAGCGGAAAATTATTTTCAAAATTGTCTGATAAGAGACTGACTGACTGACACTGAATGCTGTAGAAATGAGATCCCTGAGGCGTATGTATGTAAAAGCCATGTATGATCGTGTGAGAAATGTGGAGATCCGCAAAGAAAGCAAGGTTGATGAAAGCGTAATGTAACGAGTAAGATTGGTTTGGGCACGTAGAGCAAATGAACAAAGAAACTAGTCTAAGGAGAATATATGAAGCAAATTTGCATGGGTAGAATCAAGTGTATCAGATACATGAGTCAGGCCTTGTCAAGAGTTAGAATAAAACAAGACTATGTGAGACGATGTATGATTGTGAATGAGGCAAGGAGTATGTGCCCAGACCGAGTTGTTTGGCGGTCCGTCCTATCTGCCTACTGGCGTGAAGGTTAGTTAGTTAGTCTTAATCAGACATCTTATAATCTTATCGATTTGAAGAAATTATGGTTCGTGATCACCAAATACTTTCATTATTTTCTACAGAATTTGAAAAAATTACAAAACAAATCCAATTTGAAAGAAGATTTAATCTTTAGTAAATCAGGGCCATGAAAAAAATATTTTAACTCTTGCATTTTGATTTTATGACTTGTCTTACCGTAAACCTATTTAATTTAGGGTAAACAATATTCCAAAAGGCTCACAATATTTGGTGCTTCATTTCCTATAGGATAATCCATCTAGAACAATGCCTTTGACAGGATTAGTGAACTTGTTTTGGGTTTTTCTAAATGAGTTATTGTCCCTCTCCAATAAACAGGTAAGCAATAAATCATATTTATTGCAAGACAAGGTTTGTTCGAACCAACATTTGACCCTATTTACTCAGTTGACATTACAATTGTATTTTAATTTATTTGTTTACAGAGATTACAGAAAATAAAATTCATTGCAAAGTTAAAATTTTAGTAGGAGGGTTATAAGATAAAAACTAACCAATTTTGCATTGACTTGATCATAATATTCTGCTTATGGGTAATTCGTAAATCAATTTCAACCTTCCCGACTTCTTTTAAAAATACATTTGTTCTTATATGATCATTACGACAGTCGAAAAGATATTTAGATTGAATGCTGTTGAAATGAGATCCCTGAGGCGTATGTGTGGTAAAACCATGTTTGATCGTGTGAGGAATGTGGAGATCCGCAAAGAGTGCAAGGCTCATGTAAGCGTAATGAGTAAGATTAAGAAAGGGACGCTTAGATGGTTTGGGCATGTAGAGCGAATGAGCGAAGATAGGAGTGTAAGGAGGATATATGATGCAAATGCGAATGGTAGCAGAAGTCGGGGACGCCCGAGGAAGACATGGCACGATCAAGTGAATCAGATACTAGAGTCGGGCCATGTCAAGAGTCAGAATAATAGAAGAGTATGTATGAGACGATGTATGAATGTGAATGAGGCAAGAAGTGTGTGCCAAGACCGAGTTGTTTGGCGGTCCGTCCTCTCTGCCTACCCCTGCGGGGAAACGGCGTGATGGTTAGTTAGTTAGTTAGTTAGAAAAGATATTTAGATTTTAAAGTGTAGTAGAAGTTGGGTACTCTCGAGGAAGACATGACACGATCAAGTGACTTGAGTAGGGCCATGTGAAGAGTCAGAATAACATGATTGCATTTATAATATGATGTATGAATGTTATTTAAGGAGTCTTAAACATTCCATCTTGATTTATGCAAAAATTATATTGCCTTACAATGCTATGAGACTATGTAGAAATACAAACATTCTTCCATACTTCAAAACTTAAACCAAATTATACCTACATATGCACGCATAATTGAAATTTTTATATTTTTTCTTTCAATTCTTTATCTTATTTATTTATTTACTCCCTTAGGGCTTAATAAATTAAATTGGTTCATTAAAATTATGTAACTTGATAATAATAGCACTAATAACAGTAATATATTTAAACCCAGTTTTAATACCCGCCTAGAGTAAATAGCAAAAATCAACATTCAGAGAACAAAAAACTATAAATATGGTAAATATTAACATAAAAAAGTAAGTTGTGGATTATATAAAATAATGTTAGGGAAAAATTTTAGAATATTTCTGATTTAAATTTTAGGATGAAATAAATAAAAATATCAACGAAACTGAATTTATCTCCTAGCCTATGAATCGAGTTAGGAATGAAAGAAATAGTTCGTTGTCGATAAATCAACAAAGAACAACTCTGGAAGCCTTGTCTTACAATTTGGTACCTACTCAGGACATTCTTAGCTTAGTTGAGTCAGGTGCATCCATGTTCTTTTTCAAGATAAGTCGATTAAATCAAGTAATTTAATTAAATCATTATAATTCATTTGTTCAAGGGGTATGGATAGTTTGAAATCAATGAACCTTAAAAAATTGTGTCGATATTTTAAAGGTTCATAAATCTTAAAATTTCATTTTACGCTCGTTAATTAAGTTGAATTTTTCGTATTTCTATTTATTGTATGGCATGGTGATAGCCAAACAATAAACTATAAGTCCTGTGAACATTTTTTACATTTAGGCACTTCCCATTAAGGTTAAATAAATTTTGAAGCAAGTGTGTGTGCCAAGATCGAACAGTTTGGCAATCCATCCTCCCTGTCTACACCTGAAAACGTAAAAGAAATGGGTGACGGTTAGATAGTTTGCCACAAAATTATGCAAATAATAGTTTATGGAGGATATTTTTCCCCTCTCTAGGGGGGTCATCCATCAGGGGGACTCCATCCATGTAGGCAACCATGGCAGTGATAATGGTATTCTTGGACCGGCGCAGTCTGTGCCGTAGCGGTGAAGTGCTCTGCGAGATTGAGTTTGTCACTCCATGAACATTTCCCTAACGCCGTAGTATCTAGGTATGCGGAATATTTAGCGATATGCATTATTGTAGACTTTTAGCTTATGTCATTGGGATGCAGTGTAATTTTACAGTTCTGAGTTATACAGCGATGTACAAGAATGCGTTGAAAGTTGACGTTTGTACCTTGGTTTAGTAACCTACCTTTGGTCATAGAGCAATACAAGCCACTGGTACCTGCCCACACACTTCTAGAAAAAATACAACATTAGGAAATATTAAAATGTCATGAGGTTTTTCCAGCCATTACTTTGACCTGTAAACATCAGGTAGCTAGGTACTTACCTATAAAAGGCTTTAAAAGGTTACCACAGCTACATTTTTATTTTAGATGCATATCACATACCTGAAGACTCCAATTATGTTTAGGTATGTATTTGGGTTAAAATTTCCTTGAATTTAATTTTAGTATAATGTTTGCTAAACTGGATTCACATGTACCCTAAAAGATTATGAATTTAACTAAAAATCACATTAGGCCGTTCAGAAAATAAGTAAACAAATATCTGGAGAAACCAACACTTACCTAGTAATTGATTTGTTTAATGGAAATAAATGATATGGGTTGAACATAAACTTGAATGGGGCAATGATACTTATTTATTACTATGAAATATTTGCCACAAAACCCAGATCATTTCCAGATAGGACAAATCCATACGCTTGAAGCTTAAGAATGGGTGGAATTCTGCATGTACCATATAATATTTCATAGGTAGGCGTTTTTTTTCACCAAATAGGTAACCGTGGAAATGAAGCTTTTAAAGACTTCTTTGTTATCTATCTTATAACAATAATAAGAAATAACATAATTATTCACATACACCTTATCTTCATGGCACGCTGAAGTTTATGTTATTTTTAAATAAACTAAAGTCGGCCATGTTGAATGTGGCATTATTTAACGAGCGTTCATAAAACAACTTGCATTGTGTTAAATTGTAGTGTTAAAACAAGAAGTAAACATAACAAAATCTAAGGAACCGACAAAGGATTTTGCACGGCCATAAACATAAAAGGATCAACATTGGCCTTAGTGCAAATTATTATTCGAAGTCGACTGGCTAGAACATGGTAATTTAGAATGTATCATCGCTGTTTGATTTTTGCTATTTAATTTTATTTTATATTATAGAAACAAACAGTATATGATTTACACATATGAAACAATATACAGGAATAAGATACTTCGTGTTGTTTACCTATGATATGTTTCCTTGCAATGTCTGCTAAGTGGTATTTTTATTCCTTAATTAGCAGGTGATGTGTGTAGTATACAGGTGTGTATGTGTGTGTGACATTTGTAATGTATGTGTGAGTGTTTGTGTGCGTGTGTGTGTGTGTCTGTATGTATGCGCATTGAACAGTTTAAATTATTGACATGATGCCACGTTTGAATTTAAGCAGTGAATCCGTAAAAAATTTAATTTTAGAATTAAGATAAATATTATTTAGAGTCTGAAGAGCTCGGTTGATTGGCGAATTAGATTCTGCATTTGTTTTATAGTTAAAAGTGTGGAAAGGCACTGTATGTAATGGACCGATATACATTTAAGTACATCACTTTATGATTCGTTAATTAATTCTGCACATGATTGAATGCTGCTTTAACAGTGCAAACTGTAAATGTATAAATTAGTTGCAATAAACTAAACACATCGCCAATGCGAATATCTGGTAACACTGGGAACACTGGTCACATGATACGTATGGCGTTTTATTCCAGCAGCACTCCCTAGGCGAGACAGAGCGATTATCACGGGATCCGACGTGTGGCAGTGTAATCAGTGGCAACATGTGATAGAAATATATATGTTTTTGTTTTTAATTACAATATCATTGAGAATCAATATGATTTCTACATTTTTACTCCAAATATGCTCAGGAATCACATCATGTATACGTATACTATGAAGAAGTCTAAACAGAAGATATTTATTTTGTAATGTTCTCCATAAAACGGTTATGCATCAATATATTGCAGAGAAGATTACGAATTTGAGCTACATGTAAGTATAAAAAGGTCATAAGGCAGTATTAGTATTTTGTCACACGCGTCAAAAGATAGATGCTGAACTGTCTGCAAGTGAAGTTGAAAATGGCGGTGGTCAATGCAGACAAGCAGTTGAGTCGCTCTGTTGATTGGCGCGTTCTGATAGGCAGAAATCCTCGCGTACGGAGCATAAAAGTGCTCGGGATCTCAATATACGAATGTATGTATTCTTTGTAGTCAATTTATCCTTCAATATGTTCATTTGGACATTTATTTTGCCCATTAGGAAAATCATTTTGTCCATTCCGATATTACTTTTATCCGGTTTAACTATGCAATTATTTCGATATAATATTTAAAAAGATTTTCTACCACTTTTCTCCATTAACCATTATATTTACCACAACAATTCAATAATATTAGCTGTACATAATTTTATTAGGTTTTTTTTATATAAATTCAACTGGGCACAGTCCAACCAATAGCTGCCAATAATTATTATTGTATTTCTCCCTGCTTTTTTAAGAGGAAGCTACAAGCCAAAAATTTCTGTATTCTTAGTATGCCTTATATCGTTTCGAATATAGGTAATATGCGTTAAAATCGCTTGACAAACGGAATCTAGAACGCTCCATTTCTAGCACACAAAGGATTTTTATTTATTTTGTAAATAATTTTATAAGAAAGCAAAAAAAAAATAATCAAAGGAAACTGTCACAGATAATCTTAGCTATAATAATATATTGTATTTTTTTAAGTTGTTTCCTTTATACGTTCATACATTTCTATTGTAAAAAAAATATTTTTTAGTAGTTTACATTAATATTTTTCATAGAGTAATTAAACATTTTATTTGTTTTCTACTCAAAGAAAACGATAAGCAAACCTTAAATTTATATAAAGTATATTTTTTGGTATTCATAATGTAAACCAATTCGTTATAAAGATTAAACGAAAATAGTGAATTAGCATTAAGCTTCGCCTAAAGAGAGATCGTAATATGATATATCATCGCCCTCGTGCTTGTTTTTCAAAACGACCAGTTTTTAACAATTTTACATGAGAAGAGGTTTTCTATTTTCTTGTTTCAATGAAACATTATAGTGTTTAACATGAATCTATTTTCGCAAATCAGTTGAAGCAATTCTTAGTAAAGTGAATATTTATGGTTTTTGGTACTTTATATTTAGTTTCCAATGGAGATTGAACAATTTTATAATTGGTCGTTAGGACAATTAAGCACTGTGGGCATGGATGTCTCCTTTCAACTAGGTAATTTAAAAATGTGTCATTGTAAAGTAAAGTTAAATCTTTGTTCAAAATTTTCCAATGATCAACATGCTACCCAATGATATAAATGACACATAATTTTCCCAATCTCGTGTTGCAATCGATCCTTCCATCTCACGTGCCATCTCTCGTGTCGTATAATAGACAAGATGACAATGTCATCAATCATATCGGGGTGATAAATCATCTGATTCCACCTCGCAACCCCTCCAGCCCCACCACAACCAACACATCCCCTAGCTATGGAAGGGTGAATTATCGCTTCCAATCCCCCGCAACCGGCAACTAAGTATAGGTATTATTCACCTGTCGATGATTTTTATTTATTTTAACTATCAATTTTGCTGACAAGACATTATACGAGTACCTACCTATGTCAAAATGGATGAACGTTTTGCATTCAGTTTTACTCTTATATAAATATTAGTATTAAATTTATTTAAAATATTGCATTATTTATGAAAAGTTCTAATGTGTATTTATTATAACGCGTCATAGCCGTTTCGCCTTATGAAGGCATTAATAAACCATTAAATTTATCACAAATCCTGTTTTAACTTAAACGTTCGGCATTTTTTCGTCTGTCTGTAAATTTCTTTCCTGTTTGGAAAATCCGCTGCATCCACTTAGTTATTCCAGAAAGCCTTACATTGACTTCCGTTTACTTTGACTAGATAGGTGACTGATTTGCGTTTTTCGAAAATCTGTTGAATCCAATTTATCATTTCATGAACTAGATGGCTGACTTTGACAAGGTGTTCAAATCTGATTGAGATTTTCAATATTTATTTATTTAAACGCCATAAAATGGCTTTTACAATAGAGTGATTACAGAACAAGTAATGTGTACACAAAAATATTGTTGCAAGAGATACAGTTGTCAATAGAAGTGCAGTTAAACAATACATAATTAAAAGAAATATACACTAGTGTAGAAATAGTTGAATGAATACTAGGTTTGTATAAAACCTGAAATAAATCGAGGTATGAGGTGTTTATGATAATGAATAGTAGAATAGTAATTAATATAAAGTAAAAGCCTAGAATGTTATAATAACAGAGAATATTTTATTTGAACAGAATATTAATATGTATAAAAAAGTGACTTTTTCACATGTATAATCTAGCAAAATATTATAATAGAGTTATTAGTAGTGAGTTTATTGTTGCCTTCAAAATTAATTCTACTTGGAATAGCTGGGCAAATATCGCAATTTTGGCTTTAGTAAAACAGGGCTGTCAACGATTTTATGATACTTTTGGATAAGAAATAATATATTGTTTTGCTTCCCGACTATGATGCTAATTCCTTACCAGTAGAACAAGTATGGCATTTCTAAATGACGCCTGTAATCTAAAATGTAGTCTTCCAAAGGGCCACTCATTTCTGCATATTATGGCATATTATGGCACCTACTTACCTGGATAAAGTTTGAAATCTTGCGAAGCTGTAGGGATAACCAAGTAAAACAACCGCTTTCATATAAACCTACATAATATGTGTAGATACTATTCTCACTCATACCTCTTTTTATTTACTAAGTAGAAAACCTAAACGGGTATGGAACTTAAAAAATGTGATTTCTTCGATAATCGCTAAATTACTTTGTTGCAAAATTTAAAATTAAATGGAAATAACAAGTCTTATTATTACGAATCCTGATAAAGACACCTTTCTTTTTATTTTATTTGATTTTATGCCCCAGTGAGCTATTGGAAATTATACAAAATGATTTTAAAGGGTAAAATAAATCGAATTAATTAAATACGAAAAATATTAGTTAAACATGTGACAGAAAAATAAAATAATATAGAAACTAGAACAATACCTACTACATATAAGACAAATCACTGATGTTACATTACCAACGCTCTTATAATTTGTAGGATTCAACAAAGTGTTAGTATAGATTACGTTTAATTCAACAAATATATCGGTAAAGAGTCAGTAAATATATCAAAAACTCAAACTTGTTTCCCAGATCATGCATCCTAATGGTTAGTGAGAGTGTCTGATGTTTGGTTGTGTATGTATTGCAGCAGAATTTGAAATTTTGTCTTGTGTTCTTACTTGGCACATGGACTTTAATTGGTAGGTTTAGAAACATGTTGATATTTTTTTATCAAAGGTGGTGTGTAAGCAAAGTCGGATATTTTCATTTAATACACGGTGTCCCGAAACTCGTAGTACAAACAAAAAACGACGAATCTACAACACTTAGAGAAATAAAAAAGAACAATTTTTTGACTCCATTATTATTTTTTTTCCACTTTTATAATTTTTTTTCGGCCACTAAAGTGTTAAGCCGGGTTTATATTTCTGCACATAAAAATAACGTTTAACAGCTGATATTTACCGCGTAGCGACTGATTTTAAAGTTTGTACATAAAATTCTCACTTCAGACTCGATTTATTTGAAAACAAAAGCTCAAATCTAAAAAAGTTTCATAACAAAATAGACTCCGAATGTGACGTAGGTTTACTAATTTCCGCACACCGTGTATAATTACTGTTTAGTTTGCAAATATTGACGGACAGATTGAACAAAATTTAATCCTACCTGCGAAATATTTCTAGAAAAAGCACCCTCCACTGATCTGGTAACAAGCAATCACACAGCATTAGCTTCAAATGGGCATATCCTTTGATGCATTAGATTGCATTACTTGTCGGCGAACGACTGTGTTTATTCTTCCTCATAATACCAGTGTCGGCACCAGATCACAAATCCGCTGCAAGGTGTAACAACTAACAAATAATAATAGTGATACTGCGTTTCCAGGTAAACAGAAGATGTCTAATCCCCCATGGCCTTCGATAAAAAATCTTGAAAGCTTTCCGTAATATAATATCTCCATAAAGCTAAAGTGAATAAGATAATCCTTCAGCCATGACGCCGTAGTGGTGATAAAATTATCTTAAAACTTTAAAATGGCGCGGGCGTGTAGCACAGCAGGTAGCGATTATAACAACAGGTCATGGCTATTTATTCAAATACCTACTTAAAGTTTTTCTCTTATCTATCTTCTGGCTTAGAGGAGTCATTTGATACCAGGTATTATTATTTGAAGATATTTTGTAATTTAATGATTTGATTTCAATGATTAATTTTTTTTTCATAAGCGTAGTAGGTAATAAAAACTAATAGGGAGTTCATACTCTGGTTTTATGGCACGTTGAAATATATGGGTAAATAACTGATTAAATAAATTTTTAAAATGACTTTACATTCCAGGGTCATAACAAATTTTATCAAAGCTGTTATTATGTAGTTATAAAATGTAGGTTAAGCTAAGATAAAAAAAAATTGGCATCTACTTGCGGCTAGGTGGGTACTTATGTCGGGTTGTTGAAAACGTAACCTTTTTTTAGTAAATATTGTCTTATTAGCATTTAGCGGAGTAAAACTTTGAAATTCAATAAGTTATAGAAAAATAATAGTGGCACTTAGAACGGGTTGTTTCACAGAATTTGAACAATTCATCATATTTCAAATTTGATCTTCAGGTTCTGTGAAGGTTCTCTTCAAGTTATGTAATTATTTCAGTTTTGTGAAACAACTGCCTGATAATTATATAACAACAGAACTTGAATAAAACTTTCACAGAACTATAAAATCAATTTTTAAATTTGATGAATTGTTCAAATTCTGTTAAATAACCCGTCCTAAGTTATTAATGTCTAGAAAAAATAATTCCAAAGGTGTTTATTCGGAATAAATAAATAATAATTACAAGGTTTTATTATTGTTTTTTAAACTACAACACAAGGGATGCGTCACATCCAAAGCATGTATGGAGGGACCGCGCCTAGTTAGTATTATTATAACTGTGCTTTTCTATTCGTTACATAATACTGTTTGTATATTATTATGTTACATTGTTACTTTTATTTACTTACCTAATTTATAAACAAATGTACATGTATTTTTAGTTAAAATTGCAAACGTATTACAATAAAGATATATTTTTATTATTATTATTGTAAAGAAGGAACAAAATTATTAGTATATAAAAAAATACGAAAAAATATAGTTGATATTACAAGTTAAATGAAAAATAATTAAATTATAATGCAATTGAAATAGTAAAAAAAACTTTTTTGTTAATCAGTTTTAACTCATCAGTGCACACAAACATACCTACCTTAGGTTTTAAAAAAATGTTTATTTATGTCATTTGAGACACTTTTAAGGTGTTATCGAATAATTTTTAGTACTAATCCAGTTACGAAAAACGGTACCCAATATATATTTTTTTGATTTGGTTATTTTGTCGTGTATTTATTGACTATAGTAGGGTCCATAACTCTTTTCTTACACTATTCATTCACTAAAATCTCACAACATAACCATAGAAAAGGGGTTGTTCCTAACAGAATCCCATTAGTAGTGCCTATTTCCTTTTTGTGCATTTTTTCACATTACCAACCTACCCCAATATTAAAACAACACGTCATACGAGGAAGACGTTGAAACGTCAACTTCCTTCTTCCGGAGGCATACATAATGTTGCGTTATGAGTTGCGGTGATATACAAGTGAGGTGACGGGACAGCGCCCGACGTTACTCGCGAACAAAAAGGTTATCTTATTTAGTTATTCACAGTTTATTAGAGAACAGGCGTCTGCCTGTGGCAGCTACTTGACAGTTTTATATCGCTTGTGGGAAAACCATACTTTCAGGCATATCTTTGGAATAGTGTTTTAATACTGACATATAAGTAGAAGTAAGCAATAAAACAAATGTTATGAATCGACAAGAAATTAATAAACGTATAATCTTATAGGGCTAATTTAGTAAAATAACCTTTCAAAAATAGCAATTCACGAAGTTGGAAACGATAAAAGTATTTTAATATTTAGGTTTTACTGGCTATGAAAAGCTTAATTAAACAAACTGACGAATAATTATAAACGACACAAATAATGCCAAGAGAAATTATTGTACTATTTTATGAAAACGGCAAACATTAGGTTCATACTCCCCTCCATCATCCTCAGTATTGCATAGGAAATAAAAATAATAGTACTCGTAGATTACATTGCAGAAAAAAAAAACAATATTTTTCGCACCATCTCTTTTATCAATGTAATGTTAATCATTAGTTGTGGTAAGTGGAAGTTCGAAATAAAATTCTAATAAATTTTCCAAATCCCTACTCCTCCCCTTTAGAACGCCCGATGGGATAGAACCCCCCCACAGTGGATGCTATAGATACGGCCTTCTTTGAAATGTAGCTACGTTGGTGTTTAGGTTATACGCGCTAACTTTTAAATATATTTACAATAAATGGATTTATTTCTTGAGATGATCTTAATTATATTTAGAAAACAAAATATTTTCTTCCCAACCTTCCTCACCCTCTCTTCTTCGTCTCCTTACTCCCTTCAGTCTTATAGCATACCCCAAGTAGGGGTGCCATAATCCCACTTGTTCCGGAAAGTTGGGATCAGTTTGAACTCTTTTTAAATTAAAAATTGCATAGGCTAGAAAACATAGAAAGTATTTATTGTGATTGTCCCACTCTTGTAAATAAGTTTTCGTCACCCCAACAATCACACGCGCAGGGGTGGGCTGAACGAATGACAGAATTATGGATTCCTTATTCATTTCTTTTCCTCCCTTTCACAAATGTGACAGACCGTAATGTGTTCCCTGGCGGGGGTCCCGCAAACACCCGGTGAGCGTTTTGTCTATTGTTCGAGATGGCGGGAAGTTTATTTAAGAACAACAATCAATTCACCTAGTCATTGTTATTGATTTAGACCATGAAATATGGCCGACAGGTGACCAGAGATAAATTCATCCGCATAGAATCAAGAGGACCAAAGATGGACCAATATCTTAAATAGGACCACAGAACCTATATATTGACTTGTTTGGCATTGAAAGTAAGGACAATTAGTTGAAAGACGCAGCTTTCTAAATGTAAATGGCTGACGACCACCAGGTTGTAAAAATTGTGAGACTTAAATATGTCACAAGTTGTGGGAATTTCAGGTTTAAGTTAAGTCAGACTAGGATTTTCTCGACCCTTAGAATAGCGTACATATATAATAATCTAAGAAAAGTGTGTCCCCAAACCACATAGACTGGATATTATAATTTTAATGTAATTAGTGTACATTGTGGAATGAACCCATACATCCATATTATAAATTTATTTTGAGGTTGGAAAAAGTACCACGAGTACGTCCACGGTTGCGTAGGTACTATAATATGTGTGTGAGTAAATGCAGAACTGTAGTGCCACGCGATTCGCTTCGCGCTGCGCACGAAAACCATCGGTTCAGCTCGTCAACGCTACGTCGTCGGTCAACCGACCGAATGCTTGGCACTTTTAGCAGCTTTATTAATCACAATTCAATGCCGAAAAGAAAATTACCAAAACTTTTCATGAGTGATTATTTCATATTTCTTTGTATCCACAGGGCATTAGGTTACGAAACCATTAATTCAAGACGTTGATAAATTTGCGGTTTTCGCAAAATTGGAGAGAAAGCCCACCTTTTACCATCAGAGGAACCGAATGACTTTATAATAATGCCGGCTGCTGCGGTTAGAAGATCTTAAAAGGCGGAGATGGAGAAAAAACGGCAAAGGCGCCAAGAAATTGGACCATCTCACCCATCAGTCTTTTGTTGGGACGCGACTCATAAATCAAACAAAGTATGTTCAAAGCACCGCAAATTTTACGCTTTGAACAAGTAATAACACTCTTTCCTTCAGCGATTTGGATTTCCTTTAATTGCCAACTTTTGTTTTCTTGGCACGTGTTTCTAAATTAATATTGCTCATATAACAATCTCCTAATCATTGTGGATGGCATATTTTCAGTGCGTCCCACGGTGGTGGATTTGATGATTTGGCGCGACACCGCTCTCGGCGTTCAACCATTTTGTTATGTATTGTTGTTTTTAAGTGTCAAAATGAAATGATACTTTATTTTTGTTAACTGAAATATTTTTAATTCTTTGAAAATGTTAAAAAAATAACTTGTGTGCTAGGTATTACATACTATGGATTATAACACTTCAAACACAGATAAAAGAGAAAATAAATAGATGAATTGTAGTTAAAAATGAAATAATACATAAACAACAGTAAATGAGAACAGAAATAAGCCAAGCCACAAAAATAAAGCGCGTTTATAGCGTAGTCCTTCACAAGATTTACACATTGCTGATTGAAATGCTCTAGAAATTTATTAAGAATCGTCACAAGAAAGAGCGGCTTTATTTAAAAAAATTATGTATCAATAGAAATATAAAAGTATTGAATTAGCAATATAAGTTATGTGTTGCTTTATTATAATCTTTCGAAAAACGTCTTAAAATTTCAACCAAAAAATACTTCTGCTATTTATCGGAAAATAATACGATATAAATGTAACATATTTTTGGATAACAGTTTAAAAACAATAAATTTTCTATTAGTAGTACAAAATATAACATTGAATTGATTTTTATAATAACTAAACTAGTTTAATTAAATAAACAATAAAAAAACGGTAATGTTTTAAAAATGATATTGCATGAGTAAATGAATGAAATATTTTTTCTTCGTGTACAAAACATATAAAACAATAATCAGTCATGAAGTATTTGGTAAAGAATTTTATTCCTACTCCATTAGAGATTTTTTTTTTATAAAAGCTGGTTCACTTCGAACCAATACAGCACACGTAATTATTAAAAAAATATGTTTTTGATTCTAGTTTAATAAAGCACTTTCTAAAAACAATACATTATAGTAATTTATTTTACTCACAGTTCTCTCCAAGTTCTGTGAACAGAAATTCGCGTACAAAAAATATGTTTCTAATTTTCTATTATTTAAAAAATCATATTATACCAATAATAATCATAACATTTGTAAGTAAGGAATAAATATATAAATATTTAATTATAAGCCATTGAAATTTTTCATGTGTCGTTTTTATTCAAATAAAGAATTATAAATTTTTCAAAAGAAATGTCACTGTCAATGACAATTCTTTAAACTACTTTAATATTGAAACGCTCACTCAAAGTTAGCCACCTAGTTAGCCATCTAGTCAAAGCAAGGCTTGCTTGAGTAACAAAGTGGATGCAACAAATTTTCGACACCGGAAACGGAACGTACAAACAAATTTACAGACAGATGAAATGCTAAGCGGTCGAGTTAAGACAGGACTTCGCTACGCTTGAAAATATTTATATTATCATCAAAATCCCATACATAAGATATTTTATTAAATTAAATCTTTTAACAGTGGGGTTATTTTAAAACTAAAAATGGTTATACTTTCTAAAATTCCATCACGAGTGAATTCCCACTTCGCATATTATAAAAATATAATACGTAGTTGGGCCTAACAACAGACGCTCAAGTTGACAGGTATGAATTGTTATGAATTATTACACTGGAAGACAAATGGACATCCGTTTCATTGTTGGGGAGCTCACCAAAAGCTTTAAAACAAAACCGACCATATATATTATAATATTCCGAAACACATAACTTGTCCAAGCAAAGCCTTCAAGTTTTAACAACATTTGCTTCATTGTATCTGCGTTTTAATCCCCTGGGCACAATGGGACTCATTATGAATATGGAAAACACCATTGTCATTGTCACTCTGAAAGGAGTGGAGCTCCCGTTTTTTGAAAAGATAAGCCTTCTTCGTTGATGCGATCTGCTCAAGCAGAGATGATTTTGGAATCCTGCGTTCTGCAGGTATTTTTTTAAGTAAGTACTTTATTCATGTGGATAATGACTTTTGTACACAAAAAAACACCCGTAAAAGAATTCATTAGGCGAAGAGTTCTTTAAATAATGTGTCGAGAAAAAATATGCAGGTTAGCATCTACTTATACATATATATCGTACTATTTAATACCTACTTAATTATTTAGAAGAAATCTCAACATACAAAAACGATGGAAATTGTGATTACTCTTTTTGGTTTTTCTTTTTAACCTGTGTATTAAGCTCTGTTTTAAACGAATATTTTAACAGTGTTCCCATCAAAGCCGGGAACTACAATATAGTATTACACATAGTCAAAATAAATTTACAACCGGTTACTTCGACCTCTACAAAACAGGCTTCAATAATACTCCTCCCGACGATGATATAAAAATATATCTCTCAGATTTCTGATGTTCTCAAATTAAATCTTTTTTACCCATTCACTAAGTATCTGTATAATTATTGTGTACGAACACAATAATTTCTAGATTCTAGATTGCAGGAGATGTTTGCCAGTCCTCTGTGTAAACAACCACCTTGCTTAGCTTATATTTGTACGTTAACTTTTTTAATCACTTAAATGCCTTCCATGCATGGCCACATCATTAAAAATCACATCTCAGTCACGACAAGCAATTTAAACCATCTTTGAAAAGCTCTCGAATAGATTGACGTAGATTACTTCCTAATATCTTAGATAATCGCATTTTTGTGACGTGCCAATCTACCAACTGCTAGATCAAACAATACAATATAGGATAATGTAAAATCTGAGCCGTATGAAGTTGTCTCGGGTTCTCGGTGAACGATGGAACCTGCGATAAACACGTGCAACGGGTAGACTCGCTTGTTATAGAGTTATTATGAACGTTTGTACTCGGCGCTGAGGAAGGGTGGTTCAGCATCTGATTTGCCTTAAGATTTTATTTATAGTTGTTATTCAGTATCCGTGGTTAAATATTCTTTTTTACTAGCATTATAGTAGGTGCGACTGGGAACAGGGAGAGCAGTGAGAACCCTACTATTCATGTGATGAAACCATGTTCCATACATAAAGCTACAATTAGTGGCGCTAACGCGTACTAATAGCTCTTCGAAACTTGTTACACTATTAGAACGTGATAAGCGGTGCACGTAGACCGTAATCGGTAGCTTTAGTTAGAGTGTTGGGATAGTTGGAGGTCAATTGGTGGTCAAAAAGCGGAACCTATTTTTTCGCTTCATGTCCCATCTAAATATGATACATCAATGGTTCCATTACATTTTTGAACGTCAAAATCAATCAATATCAATCTTGTATCGACAAAGGTAATAATATAACGTTAAATGGTTCGGCCAGTAATCTAAATTTTCTTAGCGCATTTGGATACTGTGAAAAACGGAGAGGGATATATATTAACTATATAACATGTAGTATATTCAAATATTATATTCATATATTAACACACATATTAACCTTCAAGCTTTGTATCTTATACAAAAATATTAAAATTCTGAATCTTTTGACATTTCAGGAATTTTGTCGATGCCTACTCAATTCATAGTTCAAAGTATAGCCTCATTGATGGGTAATAATTACGAACGTGTATCAATACTTAAACATTGGTTTGCCTTCAATTTTATGATGTTTCCAGCATTCTAAAATGGCCCTTAGATGATAATATACAAAAAAGTAAGTTTTTTAAAAGCTAACATCTATATTCTATATATTTATATTTATTAAAGCATTCAAAAAAAAATACGTGCTACAAAAAATCTACGATATGGCTATAAATATTCTTATTTGATCGCCCCCTGGGATCATAAAATTCCCCTTTTGAAAAGCGGACATAATACCTACTTATTGACTGAGCGTTGCGAAGTCCTTCCTTAATTTGACCATTTGGCATTTCATTTGTCTATAAATTTGATTCTTACGTTCCCGTTCTGGTTCAATATGGTGGCTCTGTTGAATACTACCTTTTTTCCCACTCGATTTCACATGATTGTGAAGTGCAAAAATCTTATTTGAATGGTAAAATTTTTTGGAAAAATTATAAAAGTCGTTATTTGATTTGGTTTATATTTAAGTAGGTACCTAGTTATAAATCTTATGATTTCAGAAGATATTTTAGTTTTTATACTATTGTGGACGCAAGGTCTACTGTTCTCAAAACTAATAGTAACTTGCGATCAAGAATATGACTTTTGAAACCGTTCGAAATTATCAGAATCCGTTGGAATTTGAACTTCCTCTCGGCCGGTACGTTTTTACAAGTCGTCGTGTAATATCTCAGCCTTCCGCGTGTCTGTTACGCTCCGACAGCGGGAGTGACATTACGCGGCGGGATAAATATGGGAGCTGTCAGTGCGGCTCATACCGCCGCATTTATCATCGCCCCCCGCCCCGTCTGCGCGCCCGAACCCGCGACCGTACCGCGCCGCGCTGGCCTCCGGGCCTCTCTTGCCTTACCGCGCTCCCCCGCGCAGATCACTCCGCGGAGGGCTTTTTAGGGAAATTATTGCACATTGAACATTGTAAGAATGGGATGAAAATATACCATGGTGATGGGTGGGTTCATGATCTTCAAAACCATCAATGTTTTTAGGGTAGGAATTTTTTTCACCCAGAAATATAGTTAGTATAAAATATCTTCAAGACTGTAAAAATGCATTGAATTGCCGAATTTCGTTCTTACGTTCTTTTGGTTTTGTGAAGACTTGTCATTTGGTGGCAGATACAGCACAGCGTAGCCCGAGGGGTTAAACGTTATTTAACTAAAGGTTTAATTCAATATTCATATATTTGTAGGCACCTTCAAATCACTTTTAAATGCGCCCTTCAGATAGCATTTCAATATAATGGCATTAGGTATAGAAAAATATTCAAGCAAGTTAAAATTTTCATTTCCTTTATCGATATTTGCTTATATCAATCTGCCATCTACTGACTGATATACAAAATGATGTTCTTATTATCATGCTCGTTGTTTTATTTTAAATAGCCTGTCAATGTCTCATCAGAATCCAAATTATTCCTAGGGGCGTCTCGTCCGACCGCAATTAGAGATGGTTGGTATTCCTTTTACGGATACAAAGAACCGGTGACTTTTGTTGTTCCATGAATCGGGTATTTTTGAAACTAGATCATTTTATAATATTTATCAAAAGTGAAAAAATATAAGAAACATTGCAAAAATGTAACAAAATCCATTGAATTTTTGATTCCCCTTCCTCCAGGATGGGCAGAATTTTTCCTCAGTGATTCTCTAGCACCACCAATGGCTTTTCTTTTTGAGGAACAGGTTCCAAAAGTGACTGAATAAAGAACCGGTTTCACAACGGAACCGCAATCGCAACCATTTCTAGCTGAAACGCTAAAGCGACTGTAAAATAAAGGCTGTTAACTTTTTCATCGGGACGCGGCACGCAATGCAAACCAAACCTTCCAGGAATTATGTAAAACTTTATAGGGATAGTAATAAAACAACAAATGGCATGTTAAAAAACAGGGCAATCGGTTGCATGCTGGGGAACGACACAAAGTGGACGCAAAGATTGGACTTACAAGGGTTAAAGCAATAAGAATGTCAGTTCTGACATGTTTAATAAGCCATAAACGCAGTATTGAGGCTGATTTCATAATTTTGTTGTCAAACTTGAAAATTGTTGCAAAGCATGGTGTTTAGATTTAATTGCTTAACAGGTTCGTTTTGTGTCTAGATCTTGGAAATTGAAATTGAAAAGTAATGTGCAGTCATAACCATAATAATCAAGCTTATTTGTTCTAAGCAAAATATATTCAACTTCCAACTGCCCGAAGCCAAATAAAATTGCACACCATTTGGGAATGTTGTAAGACTGGAAAGAAAATGAGAAGAGAATTGAAAAGATTAGTAAGTACCTAGCTATAAAGATTTGGTAAATAAACATAGTTAAATTCACTAGATTGATATATACGTTATTTGTCAATCCAAGCCCGCGACTTTTGGGTCCCAAGCAGAGGAACCTACCGCTCCGCCATGGAGGTTGTCAAAGTAATTTTATGATAATAGGTACATTTTTAGGTTGGTTTATAAATGATAGCCATTAAAACAAGGTAAGTAGATACACATATTATAATCAGTGAAATCTTTATGGCTTAAATGTCAAGCAACCATGACCGCGAGTTAAAACCCAGTGTATTATGGACCGACCATACACTCTACCACATTATTTAATAATATAATACTGTACCACCCAGCAATTAGATACGTGATCCCCCATATGTTGCCAGATAGCCATAAAAGAAGATGTTTAATAAATAACATAAAATATCCCCATACAGAAGCTACTGCGTAAATATTTCTATCTGGAAAACATATAAATTACAGAATTATGGCATCCGTAAACATTTCCATAGGGTCCCCCCTACGTCAAAACACAATTTAGTATGACACACGCATTATACACGCTTGAAATATAAAACAAAGCAATAATGCGACCATATTGTAGAAAAGGGATAAATCTAATCGTGGTAGGGTAGGGACAGAAGACATGATAATATCCCATCTTGATTTCAACAGCCGTATCCAGTATCCAGTAGCAACAAAAGATGTATAAACAGACTCTGTGACAGAGGTAGTCAAGGTATGAAATAATATTAACACACAATTATCAATATTTATAATCTTTTTAACCTATTAACATATGACGTAAAATAATTATTGATAATAAATAATTATTGTTAATAAGTCATTATGAACAATAATTTTTATTTACCTTTTTTTACTCGTTTTTTTTTTTAATTCCTTAACTTAACTTTATATTTAACCTTACACTTTATACCGTGAATTATACTTACTTAACTTTCTATTTCACCTTTACACTTTATACCATATATTATACTTTATACTCTTAACTTTATATTTATATTAATGCCATATATTGCCGTTTGTATTTAAATAAATAAATATATAAAACGGGAATTACATCACTCTTCTTTCGAAATCTCTTTTTTTACAATTGAAGTAAACAGTTAATTGGAACAGGTCTCTAAAAAAAACATCGAAGCTTATATGTTGATGATGAAATTGACGTTGCGTTCTAAAAAGGGTTGTGTTGACCTAGAAAATTGGCGCAATTTGCATGATACCGGTCACCGTCTGAGAGTTTTTTTATGGGACACATAAACAAATACTCCGCTCGGTTTTTAAGATTTCTCATAAATTTATTATTGGAAGAATTGATTAGTACGAGTTTGGTCGGATCCCGTAACTATTTTTTATTCTTCATTATAAAACCCTCTAAACTCACAGAGCTTTACATTAGAGGCGCTATTGCAAACTAATAATATCTCTTAGAAACGTGGTCCACTTTAAGAACGATAAGCGGTAACGATAAGCTGTGCTTGTAGACCGATTTGATAGTTGTATTTAGAGCTTTTAAGGAGGTAAAAAAAACGTATTTTTTATATTCATGTCTCATCTAAATATAATACATCAATGACTATACTGCCAAAGCCAAATATATTGTAAATTTACGTTCTGCGAAAAATAATA